>NC_056751.1:225320304-225452804 GCF_019279795.1 Protopterus annectens | reverse complement strand
GCCATATCCACACACACCTTGTTAAACCAACATTACTCCAAATGCAGTATAGCAGCACTTACAGTCTGTAGTCAGATCAGGCACATCCCCCTACTGTGTGTTGCCCTCTTTCCACAGTGTATGTTGAGGTAAATCCCCAAATTCATGTGAGATGCTGTTTGCCAAACAACAGATCGAGTTCCTGCTCACAGTGAATGAAAATGCCCAACACCAACATGTTGTTCCTAGATATTGGATTGTGTTTCCATGCAATTAGCTATGGGAACATTACCACAGCTGTTCCACATGCAATCAGCTAGAGGAGGGCTGCAATTTGTGCAGAGGCTATCAGCTGATCATGAGCATCACTTAAAATACACATGCTGCTGCCTAAGCAAAGCAGGTGTAGGTCTCCACATCCACCAGACAGGGAGTGAGGGAGGCAGACAGAGGCAAAGAAAAGTCAGGGATAGGGTGGGACAGTAAAACCTAAGCATGTTTGTGTCACACACCTACCAGCAGAGGGTATCAAACCCCTGATGACTATGTAGTGTTATTACATTTCTATGAAGTTATTAGATGTGCCACATAGGTTACACGCTGAGGAGCCCTCAGAATGTATATGTGATGGTGAGTGACATTTGCAACAGGGATATGGTAGCTGTATGGTAGGTGTAGTACATGTGCCTGTCCGCATGAACAGGTGCCAGCATCACACAGCCACACTCTCACAGGGATGCACACACATTAACACACTTGGCAGGGCCAGGAATACAACACATCACTAGTGAGATTGCCACAGCACATTACTGCGCAGGTATCATATGTACCACAGGGTCATACGGAGGTTATATGGGCAAAAGGTATGGGGAGGTGTCTGACATCAGTCAGCATGCTTCAGTATGCCAGTGGGGGTTGTAGTGAGTGTGAATGTGATCATACGCATCATACAATGCACAAACACACAAACACACACACACACACACACACACACACACACACACACACACACACACACACACACACACACACACACACACACACACACACACACACACACACACACGGTGCCAGTACTACCATGCATAGGTGCATTGCTTCACGGGTGCATGGTGGTCGATTGTGCCAGATGGCTATACAAGGCTAGATGATGGGTATAACTTGGCATCAGGCAACATGACAATGGTCTGCATTGTGGCTCAGGGGTGTAGTTTCTGGATATGCCCACACAGGTGGGTATTGTATTCACTATCCAGTCACCTGGGTAACTATTGCGTGTGGCCAATGCCGTGCATTGCTTGCCATGTATGTGTTCCTTAGTCCATGACATGAACAGTGTCTGTGATGTGCACACCTTCCACATGGATGTACAGTGACATGTGCAACTGTACCTGGGGTTTCTGGCCCATGTTGTGTACACAGATTATCATCAGATGTGCCAATCCTGTCATCATGTGGTGGGAACTGGTAATGGACAGCAAGTTTACCCTGCACCTACATTGATAGCATGCTAACGGCATTCCCTGGTGTCAGTGGCATCTGTCCATACAGGGCATGTTTTTAGGCATGGTATGTCCTTTGTGGGTCACATTTGATGGCACCACAGGTGTTGCAGTTACCCAGTGGGGAACATGGGGAAGGTGCACTGTCTGCATGTATTTGCCTATTGGACAGATGGACATGGTGCCATGCCCTCTGTAAGCCACTGCAATCACTCCATAGTAACTATCAGTTGGCAATATGCAGTGTACTACCAACATAGTGGCTGTTGCTTAGGCAAATGTGTGTGTGTGTGTGTGTGTGTGTGTGTGTGTGTGTGTGTGTGTGTGTGTGTGAGAGACATGGGTTGAGAGTGTTCTTGTTCTCTGGGTAATACTGGGGTTGCTAATGTTAGAAAAATATGTATTAATGTGTGTATTAGTAATATGCTTAGTGCATTCAGAGCCTAAAAGAGTTAACACATTTATTCTATTTCATACTGCAGAAATCTGTACAAACTGCAGTTGCTTTTTGATCTTGTACTGTCAGCTAAATCTTGCTTGTGCCTTGGAAATTTACTGAGAAGTAGATGATTTCTGCTTGCATTAGGAAAATAATGAATAGAACAATACTGCTTGTATGAAACTTAGACAAGAAGTTCCGCTGTGCTATGAGAACATACACAGCTGTAGAAATAACAGATAATTAGGACAAAGCCTGCTTGAAAATATGAACTGCAATCAGCGTTTGCTTGTATCTGTATTAGAAAAGTACCTTGAGAAATAACAGTGTACAATAGATGCTTGTAAATGAAGTACTGGTCACCAAGGCCAGGTTGTTTTTCTGAAAAGTTTCTCACAAATCTAGTCATGTCAGCAGAAAATCTGAAGTAACACCTGCTGTAGTACAATGCTTAAAGTTGCGTTTGATTATGTCAGCTTAGAAGGCCATGTCTTGTAAAACAGTATAAGAATGAACATACTTCCTGTTAGTAGTTAGACAAATCCTTGTATTTGCATGTTTTTGTCTCCTTGCTGCAAGTAAATTAAAGTGCCTTAACTGAACCTTATGTGTATTGGTCTTTGAAGTTTTTTCCTTTGATAGCTAACTTTGTTTGCCTGGCCTTGATGTCACATGAATGGGTATGGATTTGCACCCCAGCCTTTCGGCTATTTCACATCTGTTATCCCTGTATGCTGGACATTGTGACATATACTAGGGCCACCATATAAGAAATTTGCAAAACCTACTTCACACTGGACCCAGTTGTTACACACTCACAATACGAGTTACAAACACACACACACCTGCCATGTCTGGGATTAGAACTCCTACCTAACTAGTTTATTACACTACAGCACTATGTAGTTATAGCACACGCCATGGAGATTACTCGAGTACTCTTTCCCCAAAGGTGTATTTCACATTGGATGACATCAGCCGGATTGCCAAAGTAAGGCATTCAAATTGTAGTGAGTGTAGCAAGGCTAAAATGCATTGCTCCCTTCACAGTCATTGAAACACACACAAAACATCCACAACTGACATGTGTGGGTATAGAACTTCTAACTGAGGTCTATATCACACTACAACATAAATCTGTTATAGGATGCACCATGGGGATTACTGTAGAACTCCTTCCCCAAAGGTGTATTTCACAGTGAATGACATCAGCAGCCTTGCCAAAGTAGGGCATTTGAAATTTATTGAGTGTGACTAGCCTAAAATGCATTGCTCCCTCCAGACACAAAACATCCAGAACTCCCTTGGATTAGAAAAGAACACTACCAGAGCTCTATATCACACTATAGCAATACGTAGTTATGGCACGTGCTACAGAGATTACTGTGCTACTTTCTTCCCAGAGGTATATTTCCAGGTGGATGACATCAGCAGCCTTACCAAAGTAGAGCATTCAAATTGTATGGAGTGTGACTACCCAAAAAAGCGTTGCTGTCTACACAGACACACACACAAACACCCTTGTCAAGTCCAGGATTAGAACTCCTACCTAACTAATTTATTATACTACAGCAATACACAGTTACCCTATGCGCTACAGTGATTACTGGGCTACATCCTTCCTGGAGGTATATTTCTAGGTGGATGACATCAGCAGCCTTGCCAAAGTAGAGCATTAGAATTGTAGGGAGTGTGAATACCCTAAAAAGCATTGCTGTCTACACAGACAGACACACACACACTTGCCATGTCTGGGATTAGAACTCCTAACTAGCTAATTTATCACACTACAGCAGTATGCAGTTACAGCACATGCTATGGAGATTACTGGGCTATAACCTTCCCAGAGGTGTATTTCTAGGTGGATGACATCAGCAGCCTTGCCAAAGTAGAGCATTTGAATTGTAGGGAGTGTGAATACCCTAAAAAACATTGCTGTCTACACAGACAGACACACACACACACACACACACACTTGCCATGTCTGGGATTAGAACTCCTAACTAGCTAATTTATCACACTACAGCAGTATGCAGTTACAGCACATGCTATGGAGATTACTGGGCTATAACCTTCCCAGAGGTGTATTTCTAGGTGAATGACATCAGCAGCCTTGCCAAAGTAGAGCATTTATATTGTAGGGAGTGTGACTACCCTAAAACATTGTGCTCTACACAGACAGACACACACACACAGTACCTTGGCAAGTCTGGGATTAGAGCTCTTACCTAACTATTCTATCACACTACAGCAGTATGCAGCTATGGCACATGTTATGGAGATTACTGGGCTACAGCCTTGCCAGAGATGTATTTCTAGGTGGATGACATTAGCAGCCTTACCAAAGTAGAGCATTTCAAATGTAGGGAGTGTGACTACCCTAAAAAACATTGCTCTCTACACAGATGGACACACACACACACACAGTTGCCATGTCTGGGATTAGAACTCCTACCTAACTAGTTTATCACACTATAGCAGTATGCAGTTATGGGACATGCCGTAGAGATTACTGGGCTACAACTCTCCCAAAGGTGTATTTCACAGTGGATGACCTCAGAAGGCTTGTCAAAGTAGGGCTGTGGGGAGGGCAGTGTGCGTGCATGGGCCATAACCCATTCATCTAGAGGTTGCCACGTCACATGCGGGCACACACAGGGTCATATTTCACAGGTACATGTATACAACTGCTAGATGACTACTTCCTTGTACAGTCATGTTGCACAGTTAGCACATGCACCACATAGTCTGTAATGCTGACAGATGCCGGTGGCTAGTATCTGCAGTGAATGCCATCTGAACCTCATATGGTTGGGGCCCTTTGGCTGTGTGCTAGGTGGGACAAGCCTGGATGGCTCCTTGTCAGAGTCATCCTTTTCCACACATCTATGTACATCTACCTTTGGCTTCTTATAGTGTACTGTCCTTACATATATGTCTGTATTCCTGTCCACTGTGTGTGCAAAGCATGAGCGGTGCATACTGAGGAGTGTCTGCACTAGCATCTGTGACTGCCAGATATGTCTGGTCCACTGGTGTTTGCAGACATGGCCTTCATGTGTTTAAGTGTGTGAGTATGCCCAGTATGACCTTTCAGTATGTTGTTGACTGACATTGCCTTCATTTCTCTAAGTGCGTTAGCATGCCCAGTATGCCCATCTGTATTGAATGTGTGGATCGAGTCCAGGTGGTTTGTACTGCAGTGCTGACCTTTGTATTGTACACCTAGCATGCAATTTCTGCAGAGTATCCATCAATCATTTGGCATTGACTGCTACTACATTTCTGCATAGGATGGGGGAGGCACACTGACTATTTCTACATTTCTACACAGGATTGGGGAGCACACCTGATTGTTATTACATTACTATATAGGATGGGGGGCACACCTGATACTTGTACACATTTGCTATGACTGTACTGGTATGTCAGGTACTCCATTTCATTCTGTATTCTTATCTATCATGCTGACTAGAGGCATACCAGTGTACTACAGATCTTAGCTTTGATTGCCCTACATATTACTGTCTGACTTCCTACCCTTCAGAACTAACATCCCACTGCCTGACCTGCTGTAATCTGTTTGTGTAGGCCTGGGGGAGGTTACCCATAGCCATCATTCAGAGGCCATAGCACAGGTTCTGTTTGGGTTTGTCTACACCTTTTCTGCTGGCTGAGACTGTTGTTGGGTATGTGAACCTGCCTGACTGGCATGTGTGAGTCATATGGACACACATGTCACCCAGCACATTTCTTGCAGTGGGTTTTGTCACCTTGTGCAGTACTGGCTACTATGGTGACTCCATTATGTGTTACAAATGTTATGGTGTCAGTATGGGTGCCTACTTTCTGCTGCCATAACATTCAGTCACCCAATTCCCTTGCATGCTCACATCCATACCATAGATACAGGTAATGACACATTCTACTCTATTTGGCAATTGGTAGGTTGATTGACTTACCTTGTGGGTGTGCCAGACTTGTGGATGGTGCTGGAAGGCTGCCTATGTCAGATGCACATAGTACACTCCCTATACATGGTTGAGCACAGGTACTGTCATGTTTGGCATCCCTTTTACTGTATGTGCGAGTCAGAGAGAGAGGTGTCATCCCTTGGGTCCCTACTGTGTCAGTGAATGTGCTATGCATTGTCTTTTTGCCATGGCCTCGGCATAATGGGCATGCATCCATCTGCCTACTGGGGCTGGCTCAGGTTGTTCCTCCTCCAAGTCACTCGGTGCCTGTGCAGACCTTGGCATTGGTGGGGGGCTGTGTGGCCCTACCCCGTGCTGTTCCTGCTGCAGCTATTTCCACAGAATCATATTGTGCAGCATGGCACATGCCATAACAATTTGGGTATATGTAGCTGGTGAGTACTGCAAGGCTCCACCGGGTGTGTCCAGACACCAGAACCATGACCTGAGCATCTCAAACACATGCTTTATTATAAGTCTGGTCTGTGCGTGTGCCTCATTATGGTGTTCTTGTTCAGGTGTGTGTGTATTTCTGATGGGTGTCATCAGCCACGGCTCCAGCGTGTAACCAGCATCCCCCACTAGGTGACCGTAGGGAATGTCCCCACTGGAAAATCTCTGGTATAGCTGCGTCAGATGCCAAATGTCGGAATCATGATAGCTTCCAGGGTAGCCAGCACACACATTCATTATAATGGCCTGGGCATCACAGATGATGGAGGGGATGCCCCTGCAGTTGATGTAGGCCTTATCCTGATCACTGGGTGGTGCTTTAATGAATGTGTGCATGCAGTCTATAGCACCTACTACCTGGGTATTTTTCTATTTGGTGGAAGAGATGCATATTACTGGCCAACATCTCACGGGTGTTGAGGAAATATACCTGCTCACTGGCATGTGCTGACATGGCATCCAGGAACTGGTGGAATACTCTTGATGCTGATGCCTGTGAGATCCCCATGATATCCCCAGTTGAGCTTTGGGAGGTACCTGTGGCTAGTATTCCTAGGCCTACACATACCTTGGTATCCACTGAGATGGGTTCCCCTTGGACAGTTCAGTGTGTCAGATGTGGCCTGCACAGCTCAACATTTTGCTGTAGGAGGTCGCTGTCCACTCTATAGCGCTCCACCATCTCCAGCTCATGTAGCCCCTGGTAGGTTACCCTGGGTCTGTACACTCTTCTCTGTCTCCTCACTGTGGGTTGATCAGCAGCATTCACATCCTCACCACCCTCATCCTCTTGCACATGCTGTACTACGTTGCCTGCTTCATCCCCTATCATTTTGCTGTTGTGAGTGTTACAAGTTCCCCACTTGTTTACACCGGTGGGGTAGAGTGCTGGAAAAACCAGAGGGGAAGGTGATTGCATAGTATATAGTAGTGTTCTAGGCTGGGCTGGTCTGCTGCCTCTGTAATTGGGTGATCCTGATACATTTCACCTGCCAGTTATGCTAGTTCTACTTGATTACTTTCCTACTGCTGTTTTCCCTTCCCATTGCCTTCCTGTTTAAGCCCAGGGGCGTGCCGCACAAGCAGAGTGCTCAAATGAGCACAGTGCTGCTATTTCCTGGTTTAACTTTTTTTTTAAACCTTTAAAAACCTGTGAGCAGCACACACACCCACTTAGGCAATGTAAAGAGTGCTAGACAGATTCAGACACCCCCCCTAGCTTATCTGTGTTAAGCTAGGAGCAGACCCGGGCCACAGTGCTCCAGTCCACTTACAGTATGCCTGACACCCCCCCATGATGTCAGCTAAGTCCTAGGCTTGCACTAAGCTATTCCTACTCTTACACTGTTGACCTGACTAGCATGCTAGGGAAAACTGGGATTCACTATCATTCCCCTCATTTGCATAGGATTGCCTGCTAATGCATAGTTACATGTCTCACACTATGCTTCCCCCTTAGAAACCACTACTCACAGGTCATGTTGTCTTCTACCTGCCATTGACTTGCATGGAAACATAGTGATTTTAGTTCAAATGCTTAATTTAGGTTTATTTTGTTATTTTCCCCCGATCCCATTAAGCCACTGCCTTACGCTTAAGCAGCCGAGATTGGCTAAAACAAAAAGTTGAATTTTTTATTTATTTTTTGGCTGTTTGTAATGAAGGTGGCCTTATACTTGGCCATTGGCATGCTTCCTAACTGATATGCAGCCTTTATCTGGAGCTGTCACAGCTCTGTTTTGGATTTTGCAGAAATGTACTCGGTTACTAACTGAGTACATTTCTACAGATTGCACTAGTCTTGCACGGCCGGTTGCAAGCTTCCTGGATTGCAAATTCACCTCCTTTGCATGGATTTCTCCTGCAAATGGGGTGATTTGCATACAGGGGTTAGTCCGTGCAGGATTAGTGCAGGAGCGCTCATGCATGAACCTGCAGGCTGTTCCTGGATTGCACGGCAGACATATTGCCTCTAGAGCTCCAGCACTGATCTTGCATACCATGCAAGGCATAGAGAATCCAGGGGAATGTGTCATCAACATGACTAGGCTAAGTAACCATATGACTAATCTATGTTCATAGTTTATAGTTTACAGTTATATACTGGGCTAATGGCCACTGGAGCCTTTTTAGGCCTAGCCTTGCAAGCTAACTCACAGGTTCATAGGTATGTACTAGGCTAATATCTGCAAGGGTCATTTTAAGACTACCCATGCATCCCTAAAAATCTGTCTGTTCATGTGATTATTATCTCATCATACCACAAAAGAATTGTGTCCCTATGTATTATGGGCATTTATTAGGAAGGTTATGTTAGGTAGGAAGTTTCTAGAGGTTATATGGGGGGCTATGTTAGTTTTTGCATTATTGTCTGTCTCTGTCTATCACAGACATGGGAGCCAGACCCAGGCTGAATTTCCCATGTCTCATCAATTGATCAATCTTATGCTTAAATAAGGTGAGGGATAGACTCTGCTGCACCTGGATGGGGACTCTGTTTCAGAGCAGGGGGATCCTCTGAGACACATATCTGTCTTACCAACATGTCTTATTTATGTCACAAGCAAAATTTAAATGTGTGGATCTAGTAATTCTGATGATGTTCATTTTGCAACGCTGCAAAAGGTGTATCAGAGGTGGATCTGAGAATGCATTGTGTGACAGACATAAATTGCCTCTCAGTAGCCTGTAGGAGACAGAGTATAGAGCTAGGGCTTTAATGAGATCTATATAGGACAATGTGTTTATACCCAGATTCTCTGGGTAGGGAACCTAGAACCTTTGAGGAAATTCCAACTGTTGCATATGTCAGGTCAGGTAGATGCCAAACTTCATCTCCCACTCTCCTTTTCCTCCCCTTGTGAAATACCTGCTACCATAACCCCCCAGCTATTACCAGGGATGAGGTCCTGGTAGCACTTGCTAAGTCTAAAAATCCAGCCTCAGTGGGCCTTGATAATATCACTGGGTGCCTCCTAAATAGCTAGAAACATGATCTATCAGGAGCACTTGACTCACTTTTCAAATATAGCCTCAATATGGGCTTTGTACAATGAGAATGGAGGACTGCAATGGTTATCCCACTTCACAAGGATAGACTATCAACTGACCTTAGAAACTACAGACCTATTAGTCTGACTAGTCTAGTATACAAAGCCATAGAATGAGTTGTCATGGAAATGATCAACAAAGACTTAAGCAACCTTCAGACACTGGGCACAACCCAGTCTGACTTTGTCAAAGGGAGAGGGGAGACCAACAGTGGTATTTAAAATATAGGGGCACTGGGTACAAACACTGCTCGACCTCAGATCCCCATACCCTCCATTTCTTTGATAGAACAACTAGAGAATTCGAAGATTGAAACATTACTGATTTAAGGAGTTATTCACCATTCTAGTGGGGTGTCGTATATGTCAGCTTGGAACAAAATGATTGGAAAGCCTTTCCGCTTTACAAGGGATGTTCTGTAACTCTTTTACCAGACTTTTTGCATTATAGCTAAAGCCTTTGCTGTCCCCATAGTGACTTTTTCGCAAAGTTCATCAGTTGGACATTCTAACCTAGTAAAATGTAACTTGATCACACTATAGTATCTTTATTCACTGGTAGGACTCTTAGCAAAATTTGAAGCAAGACCGCCTTTAACATGAACACATTCATACATGTGTAGGGTCCAGATGGAGAGATGATAAGTCAGCAAGCAAAGGAAAGTAGTATTTCTGGAACTGAATCGATGCTCAAGTCTTGGTGAGTACCTTCACAAGATGGACCTTGTTTTTTACAGAAGCTCATCAAGTTATCACTGATATATAGACTGTATTTTATATAGCATATATCATGGATAGAAGTAGGTTAAAAAACATAAGAATGATAGCTGGGTGCACAAGACCCAGGATAAAACAGTGCCCAATCCTGGTAGGCACACTGATGCTAGGACTGGAAAAAATAGTGGAGAAACCTCAAGACACTGAAACATTCCTACAATAGGGCTAGGCCAGGCCCAGAGGAAAGATGCCCCCCCCCCCCCATTGTAGAAGGAAGTAGCAGTCCACAAAAATCACAAAAACTGATAGGCCAACAAAGAGCCATAAAGACGATAGAGTGGACTATTGATAATAAGAAAGAAATTATGCATTGTTACTATTATGCAAGAAGCTCAGAATTTCCAGACAGGAGATATGCAAAAAGATTAAGAGAGAAATTAGAAGAAAGAAAAATACTTCCACAAGAAAAACTGTCAGAAGCTTCAAATAAAAATTTGCATTCATCAATATAGCAGATTTATGAAAAACATTACATAGACCAAGAAACCTTGAGATGTTTGGAAAAAAAAGCGACTATGGAAGTGCAAAAATATAAAGAACAAAAATCTAGAGACTTTTGAAAGGTATAAAAAAGGAATATGGACATGAGAAAGAAAGAAAGAAAGATAGACCTGATATGGTACAATATTTATGCAAAGGAGAAAGCTAAATTAATCAGCACAAAACAGGCAGCCCTAAAGATATTCAAAGAGAAATACAGACAAAGGCATCCAGATACGGAAAAAGTCACAATAAAAAATAACATCATAAAGAGGAACATTGAACAGACGATTAGTAAAGTAGAAATTAAAAAAATAGAAGATCAAGTTATGCAGTACTAGCGAAGGAAAGGATTTAGTGCAGAAAGTCTAACACAGGTTACATCACATCATGATGGAATGGGTCTCTATAGTAAGGAGAAGCAGGAGATATCTGAAGAAGAAATATGGACATGGGAAAGAAAAAGAGATTTAATATGGTGTAATATTTATGCAAAGGATAAAGAAAAACGAATCAATACAAAAAAGAACAGCGCCAAAAATATTTGAAGAGACCTATAGGCAAAGGCATCCAGACATGGAAAATTTTACAATAGAAAAAATAAGAAAACGAAGAGGAAAAGTGGAAAAGAGGATTAGTAAAGGAAAATTTAAAGAAATAGACACTGAGGTTATGGATTACCTGTGAAGTGAAGGATTTAAAGTAGAAAATCTGACTCAGGTAACATCACAGGAGGATAGAGCAATGGATCCCCAAATTAAAGAGAAACCAGTGGAGCAGGAAACATCTGATCAGTTGCCGTATGAATATACTTTGGAGCCCTTCATAGGAAAACAGTACAAATATTCAGTTGGAGTTGCACAGCAAGAGAAGGAACAGGAAACTATGGCAACTCTGATGCAGTCAATATTTTAAAGTGATAGGTCAGTGAGCTCCCATGTGAAAGTGCAATGGATGACACAGGATGAAACTGAAGAGAATGGGGCACAGGAAGATGCTCTGGAACTTCCATAGAATGCCCGCAGGAAATGGAGAACAAAGAATGTGCCCTCAGTTTATAAGAAAATGATCTAACAGAAGAGTTGCTTGATTTAATAGAAATGGACAGACATATTAAGATCAATAGACTACGGAAAGTCAATAAAACCCAAAAAGTTAGAAGTTTGATAAAACAAATGAACACAGTAATTAGGACTGTCCATAGAGATTCATGTGATGTAAGAGACGTAAATAGGATATATTGCTGTGCAGCTAAATTAATAACAGATAAAGTCTTGCCAAATAACATAGGGTAAGGTAAGGGAAAGGTAGGGGAGAAATCAAATGCCATCATGGAAGTATTGAATAGAGAAAATTATAAAGCAATTAAGAGACGAAGTGTCACTGTTTAGAAGAGTATAGAAAAGGGAACAGATCAACAAAAATACTTATAAGGATAGACGTGATAAAAGCAATGCACGGTATCAGAACAGATCAGGATCTATCATGTACTATCGCAAATAATAAACTAAAATATCAGCACAGGCAGAAAAACTTAGACGATATGCAGATAAATATAAAGGAAAAGTACAAAATAAGCAATTTACTGATGACCCCAAAAGGTTTTATAGAGAATTGGGAAACAAGACAGACAGAATTGAAACACCATCAAAAAAAGAAGAAATAGATACATTTTGGAGAAATATCTATGAAGACTCTGTGGAATATAACAAGGATGTTAAATGAATGGAAGAAGTAAAAAAAAAAAGAATAAGAAGTTCAGATTTACAGGATATGAAAATGGGATGAAGTAATGACCAGAGAGATTGAAAAAAGTTAAGAAAAGCTCCTAAATGGAAAACCCCAGGCACAGGTACAGTACCTAACTTCTGGTTAAAAGTATTAACATCTTTACATAAAGATTTAGCCATGAGTAAGAACTATTTATATGTGCACTCTGACCAGACAGCCTGGTAAACAATAAGAAAAACAATACTCCTACTTAAGAGTGAACCTGCAAGCTGTCTTAAAAAACTATAGACCAATAAGTTGCCTTCCGACGATCTATAAACTATACATTGGAACTAATGCCAACAGAGTTTATAGTCACGTAGAAGAAAACTCAATCATGGCAATAGAACAAAAAGGTAATGAAAGAAATATGGAACAAAGGATCATTTGATGTTAAATAAAGTCAAAATGGAAAACTGTAAAAATGGGAAAAATCTAAGTGTGGCATGGATAGAATATAAAAAAGTATTTGACAATATCCCACATTCATGGATAAAAGAATGATTAAAAAATTATAAGATACACCCTACACTAATAAATTACATTACAGTTCCCATGAAACAGTGGTGAGCCACTTTGCAGTTAAGCCATGATAAAGGACAAATTATTATTCCAGGGATAAAAGTTAAAATGGGGATATTCCATGGTAACTCTTGACTCTCTGTCACTGCTGCTATTTTGTCTTGTCCTTAACAGATTAAGTTTTCTACTTAACAAATTAGGTCATGGCTACAATTTGGTTCCCAGAAAGCAATAAAGTGTAAAGACTTCTCATCTTCTTTTAGTAGATAATTTAAAACTGTATAGTTCATCAGATGGGGAACTGAAACCACAACTGCAAGTGGTCAAAACTTTTTCAGATGATATAAAAATATCTTTTGGTCTTGATAAATGTGCAAAAGTAACTTTTAAAGCAGGAAAGCTGCAGCACCAAGAAAACATCAGTTTGGGACAGGAATGTGATATAAAAACTCTTGAGCAAGAGGGAGTGTATAAATGATGAATGATCAATAATAAAACATGAAAAAATGTGAATAAAACTTAGTAAGGAATATTTCAGAAGACTTAAATTATTACTGAAACAGCGTTGACATCTAGGAACATAGTCCAAGCTATAAACCAATTTGCTCTTCCTGTCCCAACTTAGAGTTTTGGAGTGATTGACTAGCCCCAAAAGGTGTTGGATAGGTTGGACAGGAAAGCAAGGAGGATGTTTCATGCTCAATAAATGATTTATAAAAATCAATGAATACCAAGATTACATACTCCCTGTTCTGAAGGAGGCATGGGCCTCCTTGAAATTGATTACATGTAGAGATCAGCAATTGCAAGACTGCATATATATCTGCTGACCTCAAAAGTCCCAAATGTAGTGAAAGTTTTGAAACATGAGGAGAAAAAGTCTAAGATGATTTCCCTGCTTAGTTTAGCAGAATCATATCAGCATCAAGCAAGAATGGAAATCAAACCAGAAATAAATAAAAATCAGGAAGCAACTTAATGTGCCAGAAAACAAAAGAAAGACTATAAGGTGAAGGATCAGAGGAGAAGGCAAGAAATGTGGAAAATGCATAAATATAGTTGGAAGTATAGGAAATTCTTGGAACAGCCTCATGTTGTTCATGCTTGAATACAGGAATAGTTAAGGAGAGGTGAATTTAAACCAAAAGACGAAAGGTTAATATTGGCAACCCAAGATAGCGGACTATGTACACATTGTTTAAAAAGTCCATTGAACATGTGGGAGAAACAGGCAAATGGAAGTTTTCTAAAACAAAATTGGAAACAGTTGCACATGTTTTTGCCCGTTGTGATATAGTAATGGTAGAAGGACTGTATATTGAAAGTTGTAATAATGTGGCAAGAGTGTTGCACTGGGGATTGTGCAAACATTGTAATATTGAACTAGCTGAAAAACACTGGAAACATGAGTCACAAAGCATCATAGAAAATGATGGTTTATATCACATGGGATCATCCATTACCAACAGTTTAAAAAACAGATGCAAGAAAACCAGATACAGTAGTCCATGAAAAGAAGACAAAAGTAGCATTGATCATTGAAACTGCTACACCCAGTGACTAAGTGACTACAGTGTGTTACATACAGAGAGACACAAAGTCAAAAATACCAGGATTTGTTCTTAGGTTTAGGCTTCAATAAACTGGAAAAAAGATACCCAGACAGTTCCAGTAGTAGTTCTTATAAAAAAGAATTTACAATCTGTCGACCTCCTACTTTGGACACAATAGAAGAGTCTTGTGGGCTCTGTTCAGGCAGCTTTATTTTATACAAACACATCATGATAGAAGTTTACTGACTCTAACTTAAGTAACTTATATACAAACTAACATCTGTGATCATGTATGCTCTTACACTGGCTGCTCTTACAAAATGGCACTAGGGATTGCACATGTCTGGAATTTATACAAGCGCCTACAGCCTTGACATGCTTTTTAAAGATACAACAGCACTCTTCACTTGTACTCTGAGCTACATCCTCCCTCTATGAAAAATAGATCATGCAATGCTATGAGTCTGTTTAGCATGTAGACATCCCAGGTAATTCTTTTGTCATGCATTACACAATACTAAGCACACATATAAATACAATCAAGTCCACGTTGCTACGTATTTCATACTAGGCTTTGTACTCATCCATATCATGTGACATAAAACTGGTAATTAGATTTAGCAACTGGAACTGTCTCTGCAAAATGTTTGACCTATGGAATGTCTGGAAAATGTTCTGGAACGGAATCAGAATTTTGAACACATTCTGGTATAGAAACAGTGTCTGATTCACTGCATCACAGAAACAATGCTGTGATGGTGACTCTGGTACAGGAAGATGATGTCTACAGTTCCTCCTATACTCCACACCTTCAGAGTCTACCAGGCAGGATCTTGACTTGGCACAGATGCCTGTAATCTGCCCAATTCAATCAAAACGTTTTGCTGTCTCTCCTTCCCACCAGGGACGTCGGGAGGCATACGCACTGTACTGATTTCAGTACAACGCATTTAGAAGGGGGTAGCATTTTAAAGTTTTCGCGCTTTAGCATTTTAAATTTTCGCGCTTTACTAGTGCACGACGATGACGTCAGCTCATCAGGGCAGCCAGTCGGAATGGAGCTCACCGCGCATGTCAATTCAAATGCGTTTTCAAGCGGGAGGATGCAAGCGTTATGTTGGTCGAAGTGGGAGGATTTCAAGGACGGTAAGGACCTGCAAGGAAAGTGGGAGGATTTGTTGGTCTCGCGGCCCTACAGCATGTCTTTGGGATATAGGCGGCAACCAGAAGAATATCTACTGAACACTAATGTGAACATAAGGAGGACAAGCCATTATGCACAGAAGGTGCCGCACTTAAGAACTGGGGACCCAGACAGATAAGTGAATGTGATTTGTTTGATTGACAACACAGCAAATACTTGTCAGTGACAGCTGCTTTTAATGAATGTCAGGTATGCACTTTGCTCTACTTTTGTGGGTTTGTCGGCTTGGACTATATATGTAAGTCATAGGGAGAAGTGGGGATATCCACCAACATAAGCTCCACAGCAAAAAAAAAAAAGGTTGTTTTTGTTATAAATTGAAAGTTCCTTTCAGCTAAATGTTTTCAGGGTATTTTTAGTCAGTTTTTCCTTTGAACTATGACCATGAATCTGAGAGTTGAACTAAAGAACCAAGATGCACACAAAGCGTTGTATATGCCTTTGATGTTGCTGTATTACTGTGATACATGTCCGCTGTGATTAGTCTGACTGGCTCAGAAATGTATATCACCTTTTCTCTAGCACTGTTCTACTGACTGAGTTTCCTCTTTCAGCTCTTGTCCAGGTAGTTCACTTTTCATCTTTGAATCAATTCATTGAGCTGCAAGGATGCTACACAAATCATTTTGACAAAGAAGGAATTGTGCTATGAAATAGCTACTGAGACAACTCCTAGGCCTTGATATTACAGATGCTTGTCTCTTGTTGAATCATGATTTAGGAATCTCTAAATGCTTTTGGTAAAATTGGAAGATTCTGCTTATTGAGCAATAAATCAGTCACAGTGTACATGCTTACAGTATGCTGACATGCTCCTAAAGGTGGGCAGCAGTTTTGGACATTCTCCGCTGACAACAATTCTTCTCCATTTAAGAGGCAATCACTTTCAAGTTATCCTTCCCAGAGGAAGTCACAGGAAAATATTGCTCACTCATGATCTTGAAAGAAAATTGCACAGTGAAAAGTAGAAGTTACCTAGCAATCCATAGATTGCATTTATTTTAACGTTTTGATTAGTAAATTAATATTTAATGTAATCTTCAAACACAGATCAGACAAACTGCCATGCTTTATCAATAGACATATACACTGTTCACACATTTTACAAAACTGCAAACTTTTTGGCATTTCAGCCAAGATATATCATAAGTGTTTGCTAGGATCCCCTTTAATGCAACAAATTTTAACACTGCACATGTTCAAAAAAATTTGAAATCACTGCTGATTTTATTTCATATATCATGTGTGTTCACATGCACACATAGGTACACCCACATTCATGCAAACACACAGATACACACTACCAGAAATGCACACTTGCAGTATAAGGTACTGCTGTACAGGAGAGATACCTTGCCATAGAACTGTAGTAAGGTATAGTAAATATGTAATTTTTTGAGGTCAAAGTGACCTAAGTTTGAATGTTTAGATGGGAAAATTGAATAAGATATGTATGTTCAATGACTAGGTTTAAAGTAGCTTTGATGGATAATATAATGGATATCAGCAAACTACAATAGCTGAATTTAAACAAAGATACAAAGATTAATTATAACAAGAAACTGATAATAACATTATTTGCTAAGAAACTAATATTAGCCTCTTTCACTGAAAAATACAACTTTCTTCTCTGTCTTATCTTAGGCTGAGCCTGAAACTGGTCCACTGGACCAGTGGTCTACCACAATTCTATTAAACAAATAAATACATAACATAATGTATTTGTTTTGAGAAAGTAGAAGTTTGGATGTCATTTCATGACCTTCTTTTTACTAGCATTCTGTGTGATGTCAGATATCCGACGTCAAGGACTGTATTTAGAACCGAGGGGCTGGTGAGGTGTGTGTGTGTGTGTGTGTGTGTGTGTGTGTGTGTGTGTGTGTGTGTGTGTGTGTGTGTGTGTGTGTGTGTGTGTGTGTGTGTGTGTGTGTGTGTGTGTGTGTGTGTAAAATTCCCCACTTAGGGGGCTGTCTAGTGGTAGCAACGTAGCATTGATGTCTCACAGCTATAAGTTCTTGGGTTTAGTTCTTGGCTGGGGTGCCTTCTTTGTGGGGGGGGGGTCTGTATCTTCTCCCTTTGTTTGAGTGGGTTTGCTTTTGTGTCCTCCCATGTTACAAAGACATGTCTGCATTATTTTTTCCTGGGCCTCTGCTGAGAATTGTTTTTTTTTTTTGTTCCAAGTCAGACTGTCCTGATTAACAAATTGACAGGCATTTAAATTTCAGACTTCGGGTTTATGAATGTTTACTTCCTTACATATTTGATGGTGCAGTGGCAGTATTGTTGCCTCACAGCTATAGGTTTTCTGGTTTGATTCTTGGCTGGGGTGCCTTCTGTGTGGAGTCTGCATCTTATCCCTGTGTTGGTGACATAGTAAAACAACTTTTTATTCTAGCAATAAATATATACTAACACAACCTTTTTATAGCAATTTTTAAGTTTATGACTATTTGAAATTTGTCCTTATTTTTGGGACTGTAATACCCTGTTATTGGCTTTGTCCAGGTTTTTTGTGCTAAGGTTGACAGCTATGGCAAGAACTGAATTCACTGAATATGTTTGAGGGCTGTATTCCCTCATTACTGGGTTTGTCCAGGTGTTTTGTGCTAAGAGGTTGACAACTATGGTGAGAACTGAATTCATTAAATGATAGCCATTTAAGTTTCAGTCTTCCTCTCTTTCACAAAGCAGGTGATTTGGCATAGTGGTATGTTGTTCTGACTATTTTGCACAGTGACCTTGGCAGTAAAATGTATGATGGTAACACACAGCATTTTATTCTAGCAGCTTTCCAAGATTATACAAGCAATGTTTAATGTGTTCCTGTTTTTTGCCCTTTTGACCCACCCCAATAAATTTGGCTTTTTCCAGACTTCTTGTGCTGCGAAGTTGAGATGTAGTTGAGTATTGCGTAGATTTTACAACGAGCTGAGAGCTGCAGGGGAAGAGAAGTTTAGTACTGATTATGCTAAGTTGGCTCACATTGCTAGTAGCACAAAATGTTGTGTACTTGCTTTTAATGCAGAAGGTTGTTGGTTTTACTCCCATAAGGGGTGAATGCTGCTGTACTAAAA
This sequence comes from Protopterus annectens, assembly GCF_019279795.1. Classification (NCBI taxonomy): domain Eukaryota; kingdom Metazoa; phylum Chordata; order Ceratodontiformes; family Protopteridae; genus Protopterus; species Protopterus annectens. The sequence continues at coordinate 225,434,027 of NC_056751.1, read as the reverse complement.
GTTAAGCCACTAACTTTGAGCCTGTTATCAGTTTGCCATCCATTTCCTATTGCAATATTACTAGCTTATTATTAATGTAATTTAGGCAATTTATTCCTCAGGGGCATCAGACACTTTATTTTTCGGTGAAGTCATGAAATATAAAGGTGATTGCTAGCAGCAACCTCTTCATTAGTTAGATTTATTTAACGTGGAATTATTTGGATGACTTTTTTTACTACTTCAGAGATTGTGCATATTATTTACTGATAATGGTGGACTGTAAAAGTTTGACTAGACTTTTATGATGGAAATGTTCTGAATTGGGCAGTTTTGTTTCATTGTTTACTGGAAAAATGTTCAAAGCAATAGGAAGGTGTATCAAAGAGCACATGTATGTTTCATATGCAAGGGGCCTATGATTTAAAAGCAGCCCAGAATGAATTCTTATCTGCCACGGGTAAAATGTATTTTTCTTTGAATGTGGGTTTTAATGTTGTTTCAGTGAATGTGAGTTTCAAGGGCAGAAAAGTTTTAATGCCAAGTTTGTTTAGCAGATGTCTTAGTGTTTGTCCTGTAAAATGCAAAATAAAACGTTCAAATGAAGTTCAAATCATCATAGAAGTAAATCAGTATGTACATTAGTGTTTAAGGTAAATGGAGTGAAATAGCAAAGTAATGGATCATTGGAATGGCTGCAGGGAGGCTCCATTCGACCATGGTTTTGTGAGGGGGAAGGGCAGCAAACTTAGACAGCCCCAGCTGAACTATACCTCCCAACTGTCCAGATTTTCAAAGAATTAATAGATTTTTTGCTTCTTATTTTTGGTTTGTTCCTCAATTTGTGGTTTTCTGGCAAATGATTTAGGAATTAAGTCACTAAATAATGACACACTAGTTGCAGACTTTATAACCTTCAGAAAAATGCATGCTAAAATAAGACCTGTTCTATCACCTGTCCCAGTTTATACAAGAGCAATTTTTAGTACTGTTTATATGTTCCCTCAATATATTTGGCCTTGTCCAGATTTATTGCATTAACAGGTTGAGAGGTACATGCAAATAAATTGCTTTATAGAATTAGGCATAGCCAAACCTCAACTGTCCCTGATTTTGGCTCAAAATGTTGCTCTTCCCCTAATGATCCCTCCACAAAATAGCAATTTTGGAATTAAACATGAAGGGTTTACTTTACTTTTATAAATAACTGTAATGATCAGAGTTATACATTACTTTTATTTCAGAAATGCATGTAGATTCTCTAATTTTGTCAGCTGCTCTAAGTTAACTGTGCTCATATTAAAATGATGTCCCTCCTTTGACAGGTTCCCAGCTGTATTGTCTGGCAATTTTATATTTTTGCATCACATTTTTGGTCCGTTTTTCATAAAATTGCAGTTTTCTGGCAAATTAGTGGCAAATTGTTAAAGACTGAAGTTAGAAAATAATGCAGACATTTCAGTTTCAGATTTCATACCTTTCAGAAAATTCGTACTGATGCAAGACTTACTACTATTCTATTATCTTACTAAGTTTATAAGAGCAATATTTAAAAAAAAATGTCCTTATTTTTGGGCCTTTGCCTCAGTTTTATTTATGAGTTTGTTGCTGTAAGAGGGTGTGTGTGTGTGTGTGTGTGTGTGTGTGTGTGTGTGTGTGTGTGTGTGTGTGGTAGGTAGCATACCTCTCAACTGTCCACATTTTGCAGAATGTCCAGATTTTTGCCCCATATTTTTTGTCTGTTCCTCGTAAATTTTGTGATTTTCTAGAAAATCATTGAAGGCTGAAGTTGCTAAATAATGACAGACATTTGAGCTTCAGACTTCATGTCCTTTAGAAAAATTCATACTAGCACAAATCCTGTTATCCTAGCAACTTTCTAAGTTCACGAGAACATTATTTAATATCTGTCCCTGTTTATTTTAGGCTTTGTCCATATTTCTTGCACTAAGAGGTAGGTAGGGTGTGTGTGAATGAAACATCCTAGTTAGTGGTAGCAGGTGGTTAGTAATTTACTCAAGCTCAAAACCTGTACCTTAGTTACAGAAAACAAAAGCATAAAGTCTCTACCCCAACTACCATGCTGCATTTTTCAAAGAACTGACATTTCAGGTTAATTTTCAATTCAAGGAACCGAGTTTGAGTGAATTTATATTATATTACTGAAGAGGCATTACAGCGAATGCCTCTTCATCGACACTAAAAGAGCGAACCGTGAATTACGAGAATGGCCGTAGCTTGGCTGGGGAGGGGGGTAGCAGTTTGAGAGCTGTCAGTACAAATTTGAAAATCCTAGCTACACCCCTGCTTCCCACATTGGATAAAGTAATCTGCTCAGTCTGCCGTGGGTCTATATTAGATCATTGAAACAGCAGAATTTCAAATGATCTAATATTGAACCCAATATCACGAATGCTAAAAATAGTGAAGCTGCACATAACCGAATTCTTTCCTAGGGAAAGAATTTGGTCGGCCGTTGTTGGGGCTTTGCTGTTTTCAGTGATGCGGTAGAAAGTTACGTGTTGGGTTAAGGTAAGTGTGTGATTGTGCGGACGTTCAGGTTAGGGCGTGGGTTGGGTGAGTTAGGGTTAGGGCTCGGGTCAGGTAAGTGTGCGATTGTGACAGAATTTGGGGTTAGGGGCTGGTTAAGTGAGTTAGGGTTATGGCACAGGTGAGGTGAGTGTGTGATAGTGAGAATTTGATGTTAAGGGCAGGTTAAGTGAGTTATGGTTAGGGCACAGGTGAAGTGAGTGAGCGATAGTGAGAATTTGAGGTTAGGGGCAGATTAAGTGAGTTAGGGTTAGGGCGCGGGTGAGGTGAGTGTGCGATAGTGACGGACCTTAGGGTTAGGGTCTGGGTTAAGGTAAGTGGATAGATAGTAGTGTATGTGCAGTGTAGTATAGGGTTAGATGTAACTTTTAAATGCATGTGTGTGGATTGCTGATTTTTAGTGTACTTGTGGTATGTGTGTGTTACTCGGAACAGCAAATTTTTTCCCTGGGAAAAAAATAGCTGTTTTGGGGTTTTGATATTGTTAGGGTTCGGGTTTTGCAGTTTGTCGCTACGACATTCGATAATGTGCAGTTTCGATGATCTGATATAGACCCATCTGTCATAACTAGATTTCTGGATATTATGCTTCTTAACCAATTGAGCCTTCATGGTTTTATTGTTCTTAGGTTTAGGCTTCAACAAACTGGAAGTAATTGATAGCATAGTTCTATAGTTCTACTTTGCCTGGAAAGTACTCTTTGGAAGGGGAGCCAAGAATATCATCATGGGGTATGTTTCTGAGATTAGGCAAATTCAAGAACACATTGGTATTGTCACGCTTTGACCTTTCAGGTAACTGCTTTGCACTGTGTACTGCACATTCAGCTAGGCCATTTGACTTATGATATTCAGGACTACTAGTGACATGTACAAAGTCCCATTCCTTTGCAAATTTCTGAAACAACTGGCTAGTAAATTAAGTACCATTGTCAGAAAGAACTTTGTGTGGACTATCATGAACTGAGAAATGATGTTTCAACTTGGTAGTAACAGCAGTGGATGTTAGGTTTGGTAGTAGATCAATCTCAAACCAATCTGAATAAGAGTTTGCCAAAACCGAGTAGTGTTGATTGTTCCACTCAAATATATCAGCTGCAACTGTAGACCATGGTATTTCAGGAACTGGACTTAGCTGAAGTGGTTCTCTTTGCAAATACAGTCTAGTACTATTGCACTGAACAAGAAGAAAGTACTTTATCAATGGCATTTGGTAATGAAGACCAAAATACTAATTCTTTCACTCTTCTCTTAGTGGATGCAGATCCTGGGTAACCACAATGCAAAATCTGGATATATTCTTGTTGTAAGGAAGCAGGAACAACAATTTTAGGTCTTTTGAAAATAATGCCATCTTCCATCAACAATTCCTCTCTGTAAGGAAAAGAGGTTTGCACTTCACTTGGTACGCTAGATTGCTTTGACGGCCATCCATCGTTAATGGAGGTGTGGCTATCCTTAATGAATATGGACACACCTCTGCCTTTGGTGTTCTGGTACAGATTAGAGGGCCAAAAAGTGTGGTATGAGTTATAGCCTGGTAATGCAGGGGTGCTAGAGCCTTGACCCAGGTCTCAATCATTGCACAGATATCGATGTTCTCCACTTTAAGGAGAGGCTTGAGTGAGTGCATTTTGAGATTTAGACTTCTAGCATTGAGTAATATTACCCTCAGCTTTTGCTTGTCTGTTCCTGTTACTGTGGTAAATTTTTCATTTGAACCTTGCCTAAAAAAGGCACTATAGGGGTGGCAAGACCATTAGCCAGTATCCAGAATCCCAGGGGTGACATCTGCAGGCCATCTCTGGCAAAGCATCGTGGTCTGTTGATCATGTTGTCCCAGACAGACAGATACTGAATCCCCTTAGAATGACACCAGAAGCTTAGCCAATTGTTGAAGTCATTCATTTTGTCCTTGTACTGCGGTATCATTCTGGGTGATGGCAGGATGCTACTCAGGGCAAGGGTCATACCTGCCTGGGCTACAAGATCAGAGATTTCTTCAATGTCTCTTTTCATGTAATCCAGGTAGGTACGTCTCAGGTCATTCACACCAACATGGACAATGGCAGAGTCATATTTGTACTTGTTGTGGAGTGACCTGAGTGCATGGGTTATGTGGCGGATCCTGGCACCTAACAGGCAGCTGACAGTAACCTTCTCCTTGTTTACCCTGGTGAGTGGGACATCAGTGTGCCTGACTATAGAGTCACCTATGACTAGTGTGTTGGGTATGTTGTATGTTGTTTTTCCTTATGGGCTGTGGTTTATTAGCACACTGAGTCTGTGGGATATGTGTCATTTGGGTCATGTTGTGGGGGGATGGAGGTTGCTTGCATTTCTGCTTTGGAGGTCTTTGTTGCTTGAGCAGATTATTATTGAGAGCCTCCATGAATGTTTTTTTGTTTTTATGTGTGAATTTTGGTGGTGTAGGTTTAGTGTGACTATGTGATGAGTGTGGTGTGGTGCAAGTGTTTACCTTCTCCTCTTGACTGTCAAGTTCAGTCTTGGTTAGAGAGAGCTTTACCTCCAGTTTGGCTAGATAAGTGCATTTCTCACAGGTTGTGGTGTTGGGTGGTAGGAGGAGAGGGCTGTCTGTGTACATGAGGCAATTGCTACATTGCCCCAAGATGACCAGACTCATCAGATAGACAGGAGAGAACACTGGGAGCTGACCCTTAGACATGCCTGAATAAAAAACTACTTTCCTCTAGACAAGTGAGGAAAGTAAGTATAAAAGCTGTTTTTCTCTAAGCAAGTGAGGAAAGTAAGTACAAGGATAACCCAAAAAAATTTGCTCCATTGCACATTGAAAGACTTTACTTCAGAATTAATTCCAAATGGCATTCTTAGGAATCTGTATCTGCCAAATGGAGTATCAAAAGTAGTTAGAAATGAAGATTTGCGATCAAGCATCACTTGCCAAAATGAACTCTTGCATCCAAGACAGAGAAAACACTGGCATTCGGTATTAAGAATGCAACCTCTTTGACTGTGTGCATTGAATGATATTGTCTCTTTAATGCTATTGTTCAGATCTCTTGGGTCAATACATATTCTGATTTTGTCTGAGCCTTTTTTGTGAGCTGCTACCATGGACGACACCCATTCAGTCGGTTCTGTGACTGGACAAATCACACATTGTTGCATCATTTTATCCATCTGAGTCTTAACATTACCCTGCATAGCTATTGGAACTCTTCTTGCTGGTCTGACTATGGGAGTGACCTGTGGTTCTAACTTCATGGAATACACAACTGGAAGTTTGCCTAACTTGTCATCGAAAACACCAGCATACTCTTAGAAAATGGCTTCAGAAAAATTAGAATTTGGAAATGCACTTACATGATGGACTTCTTTAGCAAAAGAAAGCAGATTTATCCTTAAACTATCTTTGACACCCAATAAAGATTGCACTGGCCATTGAACTATGTAGAATAACAAGTTGTAACAGTTCTCAGCCAAATAACGTGAAAGCATCACTGAACCTTTGGTTTGAATTTCTTCACCTCCATAAGCAACAAATCTCGCCCTACTAGATTACATTGAGTTGCTTGTTAGTTCTCACTTTAGCAAATGTGTCTGCTGATATAACATTACACTTTTTTAACCATTGTCTATTTTATACTCTGTGGATTTTCCATTAATCCAGACAGTACAAAACACTTTGCGTCTTGTTAATTTCATTGCAGCAACTCTTTCATCAAGCACTGATACACTATCTACATAGAAAGCTGTCTACTTCGGCTCTACTTGATCAACTTGCTTCTTTCTGTGACCTTTCTTTACAACTATGTGAGGCTTACTTGATTTACAAAACTTTTGGAAGTGGTTCCATTTTTTACACTTGTAACATTGCTGACCAAATGCTAAGCACTTCTCTCTTTTAGGCTCATGATTTGTACCACAATTGCGACAGTTAACAATAAAGCTAGACTTAGGTATTTCTGATTCTTGCTTGTACTGCACTGAGTTGGAGCAATCTCCTGTCTTAGAACTTACTGGAAAGCTACGTGACTTCCCTGGAAATATAGCTGAAACATGCTTGGGCCTACTTTTATCTGCCATGTGTTGCATACTATGTACCTTTGCTCTAGAGCCAATTGAACTTATGCTCTTGTCTCTCGCAAGCATACTTGTGTGGTTTTCTGTCACTACATCGATTTGACAAATCTCTATGGCTTTGCTCAATTGTAGAACACTGTCATGAAGTAAAATCATTGTCACAGCAGCACTGTTAATACCACACACAAGCCTGTCCTTTATCAGCTCATCTTTTAAGTCACCAAACTGACACGTCTTAGCTTTGTTTCTCAAGTTAGTTATATAAGCTGCAAATGTTTCCCCTGGTTTCTGATCTCTCATGTAAAACAAATGCCTCTCTAATGTAATATTTGTCTGGGGGTTACACATTTCTCTGAACTTGCGCTTCAGACACTAGGGGTCTTCTCTTGATTCAGCCTGTACAACAATATGATGTTTTTCATCTTCTCCTTCATATACTGCAGGTGCATATACAAATGAACGCGCTCTTTCTATGGCCTGGTTTAGCAAAATGAATGCCCTGGTGTGTGCATCTGTATCTGCATAAGCTGCTTGTATAAAAATATCATATTCTCCAGTTTTCTGCAATATTCTGATTAAATACAAGAGGTAGGGGCTTTTGAACTTCATCTGCCATATTAACACATAACAATGAAGGGTTTTGCAAATAAGCACAAACATACACTCATGCACATATGCCAGAAACTTATGCCAGTATTTGTAACTTTGTTTAATGCCTTTGTGCTTCTGAATTTATATATTTTGTGCATCTTGAAATAATGCTAATGAACAAACTTGCAGGACCTCTGAATAATTAGACTTTGCAAAATACACTTCTCAGGCGCAATGCTAAAGTCATTTATCATCATTTTGCTAAAGTCATTTAGCATCATTTTAAGAAACATCTCAAACAACTTTACAATGCGAGTGAAATAACTTTCAGACACTGTGACACTCTTGTAATATTGTTTTGCAATAAATCACCTCTTATCAGTGTAAGAAACATATCAAATAACTGCATGATGGAAAAAACTGGACCTGTCTTGCACTAAACTCAATATCATTTCAAAGTAGGTGCACTTTGTGAATAACTGCATACAGCACACTGAAATGTCCATAAAATGGTGGTACCTTGCTAGGCAACTCTTTACAGTGCAAGAAACACTCTGTCATGGTGGCACTTTGCAAATAGACACACCCCGCACAAGAAACTTGTTGAAACGGCTATAGTTTGACTGTATCTCACGATATAGTTGCACTTTGCACACAATAAACTCCTTAAAATACATGCACAGTAATAAACACACACTGCAAGCACTTTTACACACTTTGAAATACTTCAAATTAACTTTAGTTATTCCCTTGATACAATGCAAAGTAGCAGTTATGCCAAAACATAGCACGTTGCCAAAACACATGCAAGCCACCTTAATTTATTTTTGCTTAATGTGCTCTTTTTGCCCTTATTATATTTGTTTTGCTTGTTTAAGCCCTTTTTATGCCCAATGTGCTTTTCTTGTGCTCGTTTTACTCTAAACATGCCCAGTTTTGCCTTAAACATACTTTAAACATACATGCAGTGTTTATCTTGCATTTTTGGATTTACAGTACGCTGTTGTGGAACTTGGCTTACTCATTTTGCTTTAAACATGCTCATTTTGCTTTACTGTTAGTCGTTTCATCAAATACCTTTATTTTAAACATTTCATTTTAGCCCACAAACTTTTCATGCCTTCTGCTTGCTTAATAATGAGGTTTGTGCCCCTGTATTGCCCCATTTTGTCTCTTCTATCAAGTAAACAGTTCATGCTACTTCTCATTACCTTTGATTCTTTCCTGGCTCTTTTTTGTGCTTGTTTCTCTTAATTTTACCTTCACTGTCATCTCTGCACCACATGGCTTTGGATCTTATTCTTTTCAATCCTGGTTCTGACACCATCTTGTTCTCCTATTTTGGACACAATAGAAGAGTCTTCGTGAGTTCTGTTCAAGCAGCTTTATTTTATACAAACACATCACTCTAGACGTTTACTGACTCTAACTTAAGTAACTTGTATACAAACCAAACAACTGCGATCACGCATGCTCTCACTCTGGCTGCTGTTACAAAATGGCACTAGGGATTGCACGTGTCTGGAATTTATATGTGCATATGGTTCCCCTTCATTTGACTGAATTAATATAAGCCTGAAAACAAAACCCTGAAAAGTCAAAAGCCTGAAACTCAGAAGCCTGAAAACACAAAAAAAATATATATATACTGAATTTAAACAACAGAAACCATATTAATTTCTACTAAGTATAACCAAGCCACCCTGCACCCCCCATGTGGCGGGCTGTGCCACCCACACCCCCTGCTACTTAAATATATCAACTCCACGATTGCACTTTATCACACTAAGTACAATCTCGGAGTTGATATATTTAAGTAGCAGGGGGTGTGGGGGACACAGCCCCCCACATGGAGGGTGCAGGGGGGCTTGCCCCCCTGGTTATACTTAGTAGAAATTAATATGGTTTCTGTTGTTTAAATTCAGTATATGTATTTTTTTGTGTTTTCAGGCTTTTGAGTTTCAGGCTTTTGACTTTTCAGGCTTTTGTTTTCAGGCTTTTGAAGTTTCAGGCTTTTGTAGTTTCAGTCATATGAAGGGGAACCATGCACATACAGCCTTGACATGCTTCTTAAAGATACAGCACTCTTCACTTGTATTCTGATCTACATAATCATATTTGGATATGTTACCAATGCATGTAACTTCCTATGAATTGCAGGAGTCATTACGGGGCACATTGTGGATGCTGTGATGAGCACTTCTGGCTAACATCAAAGATTGGAACAATACTAATTTCATGGACTTTACTCATAATTTGACTTAGGAATGGGGTCCATTCCTATTATGGTATTAGAAACTCAAAAGATTTGGAGAAATTAAAAAGTGTAGGTACAGAGACATGGTTTCAAATAAACCAGGGCATTCCTTCGATTCATGAGTTGACTGCCTATTGTTTCTTTAGCTCTACTGGTACTTGCAAGGGAGTATCACTATCAGTATTTTTTAAGGGTATCGCCACATCATGACTGATTGCTCAGAACACCACAGTTGAACCCCTAGATGTCCAACTCATCCTAAACATAATTAAATACCATTTCATAACTAGCTATATAATGCCATCTACGTCCCATTCTGACCATGGCATGTTCAGTGTTTCCTTCACTTTATAAATGCTAACTCTCTAGTACAAATAGCCATCTTGCTATGGGCACAAATACCCTTGATCCTGTCCTTACAACTATGTCTACTTCTTGAACAACTCCATATATATCATGTTATTTCATTGAGTAAGACCATAAATAGTGACCTTTTCCATCAAAACTTCCACTATAAATTCCTCTCTGAGTTTATGAACTTCTGAAAAATAAACCTTCATCAGTCACTTGATGACCGAAATAAATTTTACTGCACTTCTTCTCTGAAGGACCCCATTACTAAAGATGCTGTCTATGCATCTGACTGGTCTGGTATTCTCACATAAAGGCAGTCTTTGCATCACCAAATATAATGAGAAATTTAAAAACAAGCCCTTATGGTGGAATATCAATATAAATAACCTGTATAAAAAGAAAAAATAATGACTTCTATCCCCTTTAAGGGAACACTTAAGCAAGCTTGCAAAGTGCTTAAAAATACTCTTAAGAAGCTCAATGCTGAATAAGAAAATAAAATAAACACTGAAACCACAAATAACTAAAAAAAAATTTTCAACCATGTCATGAAGTTAGGTAGTAGCAGCCAGCAATGTTTGGAGCTAGTCTATAATAATACTTCCCACTCTGACCCAAAGGAACTAGCTTAATATTCTAGATGATACATTTAATACAAATTTTATTCTACCCATAGTTATAGCTTTTCCACGGTTTTTACAGCCCCAGACACATCATATAATTGCTATGGAACAAGTCTTCTCTGTCTTTTCAAAATCTAAGAACATGTCACCTGTGGGCTCTAATTCTGGTTTGCCTGATTATCAGTTTCTTATATGGCCTATATAAATCCCTACTTCACCTCCTTAATTGAAGACTCTGCACTTGTGCCATTCTGAAGCCTAGAAAACAGCCCTTGTAATGCCATTAAAAAGGATAGCACAGTCATGGACCTGATAAGCATAGACCCATTAGTTTTATTAAGTTATGGAATGTATTATCTCAGACCTCATCAGTCTGGACAATGAAAATATCTTAATCCTGGATTGTCATCAGTTTGAGGCAGGTCTGGCCTCTTTAACCCTGCTAATGTCTTTGATACAGTCAGTAAAGCAGTGGATAGTGGTTATGCAATACATACAGCATAGTTAGAACTGGCCAAGATGTTTGACACTATTCCCCATGCAGACATTATTGACAAACATATAAATCTTGAATTTAAATCCATATATCGTGCAATGAAATGCTAACTGGTTGTCTGACAGAATCCATATAATTAGACCCTCAGGTGTCACTTCTGAAAGGAAACAATGTTATCAGTGGTGAACCACAGGGGTCACTGTTGGGCCATATTGCATTTGGTATCTATATCTCAAATCTTCAAGCCAACACTCCAGGCCCATGGTTACATAAGTTTGCAAATAATTATAAATTAACTATTGCTATTTGATCATTCACTGACTCAGAGTTGCTCCAAAATGAATTAGACTACAGTAAGAATTAGTGCAAGGACAATGGCCTGAAACTAAATGTGAAAATGTGTAGAGTTAATTTTGTTATAAAACAATTCCATGTCATACCATACAACCAGAAAGTGTCATAAGGAATGCAGGTACTCTTGTTGATAATTATTTATGTTTTGAGCATGTTAGCTCCACAGTAGTTTGGAAAGTCTTTAATCTGTCTTATCTAATTTCCAAAGCCATCTCCACAATATCCAAAGACGTTTTAAATCTCTTTTACTCAACAGTCATGAGACTCTTTACTATATATAAGGTCCTTTACACAAGTGTTTGTCTAAACTTATCAGTTAGCTTGAGAGGCCTTAGAAATTCATAAAAAAAAAAGGTTCAATGGCTTAAAAATTCAGGTATCTAGAGCCATGGTAGCTTTCTCTCTATACTCAGGATATTATAGACTGGTCCATGTGATCTGTATCTAGCCTTTTCAACCATGAAAAAGCAAACCCTTCTTGACCACCTATTCATTCATATATCAAAATAATTCTTCAAACATCAATTAAGGAAGTAAGCCCTCATCAATAAATAAGAAGACAATGACAAAACAGATTGATATTCCAATTTATCTCCACCCCTGGGACACTGTTCCATTCCTTATAAAGCAGAGTAGCATCCTTGCCACCTTCAATGTAAACCTGGATAACCGGATAGGTAGCCTCAAACACTCCCCCTCATCTATTTTATGTTACCCTTTTTAGTGCTGTAGGGAACTTTTGAACAACCAGTTAGTTTTTCGCTGCACAACATATGTTTAGGCTTGTAATGGTCTGTAGTCTGACTTCCTAGTATTTATCAAAGAACGTGTAACATTATGGGGTGGAAAACATTAACTTTTTCTGTTACTGTCAATTCAAGTACAATAATGGAATATTTGTGGAAGGCTGAACAACATGAAGGAACATTGCAGGGAAATTAATTCCAGGCAAGGATGGATTATATATCAGGGGAGCAACAGTTTGTGAAAAGATGAAAAGAAAAGTAAGATAATTTTATACTTGCTAATATTTTAAACGTATTTTCAGTAAAGGAGGGTAAGTCTACAATTTGTATAACATCAGTTTAAAATCAGTATTCATTGGCTGATCCTGGTATTTCTGGAGCTGTATATTTGTTTAGCATTTGTCCATGTAAACGTAGTAATTATGGGAACTAATCCTCTGGCTCAAAACTAGTATGTGTTTATTGAAAGAGCAGGGGAAGCTACGCATGTAACTGTGCAAGAAATGGAGAAGAATGTCTTACTGAAAAATTCCTTTGAAGTTAACTCTCAAGTATGTCCAATTCAAAAGACACATTGGACTTAAAAGGTAACTGCTAATTACTGAATTTTGTATCAGGCAAGTCCACATGACTCCAGTTGTGAGCACTTTCCAGATGTGAGAATGCAAAGATTACGCACACATGCATTTTGCATTTAGGGCATCTCATATGTTTTTTTTTTTTTGGTCAATACTTGTGCCCAGTGAATATCAATGCAAATTGTAATTAACATTTGAAGAGAAGCAATTCACTCATATAGTGATTGTCCAAGGATTCCATACCTGAGAAATCTTGTTTTACTGGGGGCTACATCAGAGTTTGGAGAGAATTTGGTATCAAGGAGATGTGGTCCAATATACAGTCGACATTTTAGTATAGGTAAAAGTGGAACATAAATTGGTGCTTGAAAACATGTCAAAAGTCAATCAGTCCAGTGGTTTGAAACCATCAATTATTATTTCCAAAACGTAAAATGGCTGTGGGGTAATTTATTGGAATAGCACACTTTTATATGGATTTTATTGAGAACTGCTATGCAACTATACTGTATATACTTCTGAAAGGAAGCTTTGTTAAAAGATAAATGCAATAGAAGACAAACATTTAGAAATGTTTTGAAATGTGTGAGACACTGGGGAACAACATCAGTGTTGTGAAATTCTATAAAAGTATTTTATTTTTCAAACAGATATTAAACATTTTTTTCATTTATTTTCAACAACTTTATATGAACATTTAAAAAAGAAAAGTGAAGAAAAATGAGTGCAACTGTTTGAAAGTAGGAGAGAAAAGGGGCCCCGTCAGATGCATATGCATTATTTATATGTCAGTCAATAGTGGTTATGAACTTTGATGACTATAAAAAAAAAGAAGTACATAGACAATTGCATGACACAGTGAGCTGTGTGAAAGGGATAATCAACCCTGTGATTTTTTTATTTAAAATTAAGAATTTATTGTCTGAGTAGGTGCTTGTTGGATACATTATACAGGCACTTATGAATGAACTAGTGGTGGAGAACTCCACGCCACAAAACGTTACATCTTGCTCAAAGTACATAAGTCCATAGATGATCCCCCAGGCTGTCTAATTGTTTCAGAAAGGGGTTATGTATCCAAATCCATTGCTGCATATTTCTGGTTAACTTGGAGTTGGGTATTACACCCTATACTTCATTGCTTGTTCCAGTGGATGTTGCCTTATTTTAAATGAGTATTCCCCATAGTGGGGGTGGGGGGGACTGCAGGCAGTACAAAATTGTCTAACAGAAAGGTCTAACTATAAAATAAGCTCTATACATTTCATTTTGATCCTTTTGGAAATTGCACTGAACATGAATGCCTTTAACTTTTCTGGCAAATGTAACTTACAGGTAAAAGGCACTGCCATGGGTACAAACATTGCACCCATCTATGCAGACCTTTGTGTGAGTTATTTTGAGCTTGTTTATGTTCACATTCAGGAAGTTAACATGCATGTTAATAAAATACAATACCTGGAAGAAGTATTTGGGTGAGTGTTGGGTGCTGGGATGGTGGGTGACATTGTAGAGTTAGAGGCATTTAATGACATTTTGAATCAGAGTAAATAGAATAACTATTTTGATGTAAAATATAGTACATGCTAGTTAACAAGTCAGCTTGTAGGACTGTAATGACCACAGTATTTTGTTAACCATTCTCTAAAAATATCCTTTTCCATCCTAGTAGCTGTCACTCTAAGCACATTAAATACAACCTTCCAAAGTCCTAATACTTGAGACTCAAGAGAATTTGCAGCTCTCAGGAAGAGTTACAGCAGGAAATGAAACTGTTGGACATCAATTTGGCAGAACAGGGATATAATCAACATGTCCTTACTACTTCCACATCAATATTAGTAGGAGCAGCTAGGTATAGTTTTATACGTTGTAACAGGGAAAACATTCTGACACCAGTGATTCTAATCCTCTAAGGTTAAACACAACATATGGTAGTAATTTTTTTTATGATCAGGAGTGTTATTTCCTGTTATTAGCATATTTTTGAAGGAGTACATTTTTTTGGTAATTATGTACCAGATACATGCAGATTTTGTTTACATAAGGGACGTATGGTTGGCCAATTTTTTACTTGCTATAGAAAACCAACTATAACACAACTGAGGTTGAATGCAGATACACCCAGGGGTTGTTATTCATGTCATATTTGTTTACATTGTAACAGAGTATGCAAAGCAAAATATTTTACATCTATTAGGCTTTTGAAATTAGGCATCTTATCACCTGCACAACCAAACAGGTGATATACATGGTTGTTTGCTCCTGCAGTGCATTATCTTTGAGTCATAAAGCAGACCAAGGAAAAACATAATTTTATGACAAATATGTGACATTAATTGCAAAAGAGACATGAGCTCATTGTACAAGCATTTACTAAAACATAATATAGCAGTCTTTACCTTCATTGGTGTCAGTAAGCTGTTTACAGTGGGTTTACTCAAAATTGATTGGCACAACTTTCTATCATAGAAAGAATATTACTGGATTGTGACTTAGGTGGTCTTTATCCTCCAGGCTTAATTGAGCATACCTGATTACAATGGAATAAGAATATATATATATATATATATATATATATATATATATATATATATATATATACGTGTGTGTGTGTGTGTGTGTGTGTGTGTATATATATATATATATATATATATATATATATATATATATATATATATATATATATAAACAATTTATAATCTCAAAATACTAAAATGTCAAATTTCAGTATCTCGAGACTATAAAGTCTAACCTTTGAAATAGCAAAAGTGCATAATCGCGAATTCGAATATCTCGGAATCGCAGTTATGGCTTTACGCTACGTAATGTCTGGGGTTGTTTGTGGATGGTGTGTGGTGCCGTGTGTGGATTTAGGTGTTTTGTAAGGGTTTTGGGTGGGAGTTTGAGTGTATGCGAGTGTGCTAATATGTGTGATGTGTGTGTGTGAGGAACTGTAGAATTTCTGTGTGTGTGAGTTTGCTTTTGTTTTCTGTTTGTGCAATCTCTGAGTTAGTATATGTAAGTAGGGGTGTAGGGGGCACAGCCCCCCACATGGGAGGTGCAGGTGGGCTTGCCCCCCTACTTATTTGTGATGTAGGTTTGTGGATGCATGTTGTTTTGTTTGTTTATTTTGTGGTGTGTGTGTTGTGGCATATGTGTGGTCTGGTGTATATATATAGATCTAGGACTTTTGAACAAAAGTTCAAAAGCCCAAATCCATTACCACCGAACACACTTTAATGAAAGCGCATTCGTCAAAAAAGCGCTTCCGTTAAAGTATGTTAAAAAAAAAAAAAAAAAAAACAGAAAATCTACTTGAATGCAGGGGGTCAAGTACGACCGGAACAACAAGCATACTTACGTGAATGTGCTGCTTCGGTGAATAGCACTTTCATGCTAGTATGCTCACCAAATTAGGATTCGGTGAAAGATGCAGTCGAGCATCTGTACAGATCCCATATAGATATATATATATATATATATATATATATATATATATATATATATATATATGTATATACTTGTTTAGCTGTTTCCTCTGGAATATGTTGCTGGAGGTTAATTCTCCTTTTACATGGACTACTGGGGTGCTTTAGACTTCCCTGTTTCCATCATTCTAGATAAAAGAGAAGGATGATGCAGCACACTTCTTAAAGCAAGGTGGACATTCCTCTCAACCTCTTAGCACAACAAATCTGGACAGAGACAAAAATAACAGGGGGACAAAGCAACAAAAATCAGAACTGATTTTAAATATTGTAAGTTGCTAGAATACTAAGTTTTGTGTTATCATGCATTTTCTGAAGGATATGAAGTCTGAAACTCAAATATTTATTATTATTTAATTACATCAGTCCTCAGTGATTTGCCTGACAACAGCACATTTTCTGAGGAGGAGACCAAAAATATGAGACAAAAAATCTGGACATTCTGTGAAAATCTGGACAGTTGAAAGTTATGATGGTGAGTTGTATGTACTGATTTGGAGTAAGTTTTATGACAATTGATTTCTTTGTTATTGAATTGTTCATTTGACAGGATGATTTCTATATTTTTTAGTTTATTTTACATTTTAATATATACCTTTTATACTTAGGACAGAGAATATGTCTGTTTACTATGTAGCTGCCTTGTACTATTGCTTTTGACCATATGGTGTGTGCAAAGGTAATGAAAGTTCTCACAGTTTCTTTAGTTTGAATATCTATAAAAAGAATATTTAAAAAAAAGTAAAGGGTTTAAGCAGGGAGGGCAAGTCCCCCTGCACCCCTCACACCTCCACTACTTAAATATACCAACTCCGAGATCACACTTCAGTGTGCTACAGTGTGGAAATGGAAAATTTCCCATTTCCTACACTTGCAGCATGATCTTGGAGTTGGTATATTTAAGTAGCGGGGGATGTGGGGGGTGCTTACACCCTTTAGTTTTACTTTTTTTTATTTATTTATTTTTTTTAATTTTTAAGTATATTCGAACATTTAAGCGTTCGATCACTAAAGTTTGTTCTTTAGTGATTCGAACATTTAAGCATTCAAATATCTAATATACACTATGTATATATATATATATATATATATATATATATATATATATATATATATATATATATATATTTTTTATATATATATGTTGTAGCTGCTGTTTTACCATTTGTATACGGTGCTTCTGTTTGCTGCTTTCATATGGTCCTTCTATTACTAGTATCTTAATATGCTAGTCTATTTGAAGGAAAGCTGGATTGATATTCAGACCTACTGTTCCTTATTTCATGCCTAGCACCGACTTATTCTAATTCAAGCAAGTGTTGTGGCCCTGATTAAATTATTATAGTGCTGTAAATTAAGTAGGTAATACTGTTCTTTCATGCTTGTGCTGACATGTTAGAAAGTTGGGTGTATTGTTAAGCTGTTGATGCTGAGAGTGGATTTTGTTGCAAATATAAGTGGGAAGAGCATGTGAGTGTCCTTGCGACTGTCTCATCATTTGGCTAAAGATATTGAAAGGGTGCTTTTTATGTGAAACATAGGATAACACCATAAATGCTTTGTATTTGGGTTCTGTAACACAATTCTCTATGCTGACTTTTCTCGTAAGTGGGAATAGTATGAGAGTGTGCATGCAACTGTCTTGTTTAGTTGAAGATAGACAAAGAAAATGTGCCTTACTGTTTAAACTTTGAATAGCTCTATTAGTGCTATGTATGTGTTTCTGTAATTACTGAAAGTTACTTATATTGCCTTTATACTTGAGCTCTCATCCACTCTTGCACTTCATTCCCTTGTCTTTCTGTCTATCCCTGTATGTAATTTGTACCATTACTCATAACCTCCTTCTCTCTCTTTTCAGCCTGGAAGCCCAGCATTGCTAATCGGGTTGTCCCCCTCCTGCTGCTTTATTTTTTCAAAGTTTCACTGAAGCTACAAGGCAAGCTACTAAAGTGTGAACACCCAGGATGCATCCCCTCTACCTCACAGTGTCGGCTATAGCTAATAGCCTTACAGAATCTGCTGCGTGTGTATTTTTTGTTCTATAACATTGCTACAGTAGTTCTGAACTGGACCAGCACACTCACGGAACTAACCAAGTCCATTTTTTTTTCCTTCCCTGTAGTTACTAGTTATTTTTTACTTAGTTTTACAGTTGAAGTCCTTTCTCCACTATGCCTCTAGAGGGCAGGAGAACACAGTGTCTGAAAGCATTTAATGCACTTCGGAGCTTTGCCCTGGATCTCTGTGCCGCCTGTCACTTACCCGCTAGTCTAGGCATTAATTCTACCCATGAGATCTTACAGTAGACTCCACTTTAGAAAGTAAGAGTTTGCTGGATTTGTATTAACTTTATTTTTATATTCCCACAATAAGGTGTTTCTTACCTTAACTTTATATATTAACTTTAGTAGTAATTTTATTATTAAGTTCCCATAATAAGGTGTTTTTTTACCTAGCTAAGAGACATCAGTGCTTAGCTTCACTGAAAGGCCTGATTGGCTTCACACACTCTACTAATTGGCTCTGCCCCACTTCTCTCCCCTACCCTACCTCCATATCACACCCACCCCTAGTGGTCCTACACTTATACTTCCCTCTCCACACCCCCACCCTGAAACTACCTATCCTAACCAACTACCATTTAATACAACTCCACCTCATCTCACCTATTCTACTTTTTCTACAGGCTTCTCTTATACTATCTTACCTTACTCATATACCTGCAGCTATTTCTTCCCAGAAAAGGCTATACCTTACCTATAATTCATAGCGTAGTTATATCCTAACTCTATCTCTGTAGGGTTCCATAACTCTTCTTAGCAGTATGTCTTCTAAAACTAAAAGTACCCTACCTAAGACTCTTACAACTAAAAGCAGCCTAGACAAGCTAATACTCATATCCATACCTACTCTAGTTCTCACATTCCTATCTCCTTACCTCCTATGAAAAAGTAAATAATTACCACATCAATTACTCTCTCAAACAAACAGCCATTGATTTTACTACCCAAAAACTGACTCATTTAAACATCACATCCACCACTAACTACCTGCTAGCCAAATACCATCGACTTGCACATATTAAATTCAGTAATCCATCTTTAAGGAGACTGAAATATCTAACCAGCTTCTCCTGTAAACCATCTTTACAATTTAAAACTCCAACCCTAAAGGATGGTGACATACATTCTAACCCAGGACCAACTAATACCTCTGCTAAAACAAGTCACATTATCACAAACTCCACCCTTCCAACCCTAACCACTGACTCTAATGCCTTACTTATAGGACATCTTAATATCTGCAGTATTAACAACAAGGTTGCCCATCTCCATGCTCTCCTTGAAAATCACTCCTTTGACATTTTCTGTCTAACTGAAACTTGGTTGAAACCTTGTACTAAAGATAATGAAATAATTCCCCCAGGTTACAATATACTGAGACTGTACCGCATCAAACATAAAGGTGGGGGAGTAGCACTGCTGTTTAAGACTGGACTACAAATCTCCTCAGTACCCTATAACCCACTACAGGATACTAAGGGTGAACTCCTTATTTCTAAACTACAATTAAACCCAAACAACTCAATCTATATTATCTGTATCTATCTACCTCCTGGAAATAATTCTACCATAATAGAAAATATCCTTAGTTGGGTATCTTCTACTTACCCACAAGAAACTGTCATATTAGGAGATTTTAACTATGACTGGTCCTCAGTCAATACAGACAACCCTTCCTCACACATTAATCTTCATGGCTTTACTCAGACAATAAACACCACCACTAGAATCAATAAACCTAACAACAAAGAAAGTATATTAGATTGGATTCTTATTAACAAACAACAACAAACTTATTTAGTAGGTACTTTGCCTGATGATGTAAGTGTCCATACTTTAACTTACATCATAAGACAAAAGAGTGATATTACTAACATCCCAACCTATAGGATCTCACGAAGTAATAAACACTTTAACCTATTTTTATTCAAAACTGAACTAAATGCCTGCAACTGGAATCCTCTAACAATTCTCCCACTTGAAGATGCTGTTAAATATTTCAGTGCCAAATTCTTAACAATCCTTGATAAACATGCACCAAAACGATCTATTAGAGTTAAATCTAAGCCTGCCCACTGGCTGACTAAAGAAACAAGACAAAAAGTATTACTTAGAAACAAATTGTTGGCAAATTGGAGAGCTACCAAATCAACCTCTGATCAACAAACCTTTAGACAGTTAAGAAATAGTACTAAAAAAGCCATACTTACAGACAAAAAGATCTACTATTGTAAATTGCAGCAAATACATCACAACAACCCCCAAATGTTCTGGTCAACCTTAAATATACTACTACACCCAGGCCAGACTAGTACACCCTCCCCCTTAGGGGATGAAAATAATACATCACATGAAACTGCTAATGCCTTTAATACCTTTTTTTACTGATACCATTAATTCACTAGCCTGTCACCTTTCCATAGACAAGTCTAGCCTCCCTAGCTACACATCTTCAAATCTCCCTATATTCCAACTACAACCCATCTCTACCACCTTTATCCAAAAACGTATCCAAAAACTTAAACCCTGCACCCCCTCTGCTGATCAGCTACCATCAGAATACCTTCAAAAAGCAGCTGATGCAGTTGCCTATTCCATATCCATCCTTATAAATAGAACCATCATTGAAGAAACCATCCCTGTTATCTGGAAAATCTCCCACATTATCCCCTTACATAAAGGAGGTAACTCTAATGAGTATTCTAACTACAGGCCTATAGCACTCTTATCACCCTTAGCAAAAATTATGGATAAATGTTTTCACTATCTGTTAATGGACCACTTAACTCAACATAACTTACTAGCTAACTGCCAGCATGGATTTAGGCCATTTCATAGTACCACCACTGCTCTCCTATCCTTTACTGATTTCATCAATAAAAACCGCAACAAAAACATCCTCTCATCAGCACTTTCAAAAGCCTTTGATATGGTTAACCATCCCCTGCTCATAAAAACCCTAGAATCTCTTCCTTTAGACCCCAAGTCTGTTTGCTGGTTCACTTCCTACCTCAGCAACAGGCAACAGGCAGTTCTCTGGGATAACAAACTTTCATCTCTTCTGCCAGTCTCTCATGGTGTCCCCCAGGGCTCCATTTTAGGATCTCTTCTATTCTCCTTGTTCATAAACAACCTACAAGTAGCTATACCTCAAGCTACATGCATACAATATGCAGATGATTCTACACTCATATGTTCTGCTAAAACCATATCTGAACTACAAACTCTAACACAGAATGTATTTAACAAGTTGAGGCATGGTTCTTAAAACGCTGCCTCCTTCTGAATGCCAAAAAAAAAAACAAACTCCTGCTCTTTAAGCCTACTGTTAAGTCCTCCCCAATAGAATTCTCTATCTTATCCAAAAATGGCACCCATATATCCCCTGATTCTACCACCAAGCTGTTAGGTATCACTATAGACAATAACCTCACCTTTGATAATTACATTAATAACACTATTAAAACCGTAAATAGAAAACTGGGCTCCTTCTACAGAATTAAAACTTTTTTTAACTCCAACAGCCAAAACTACACTTGCTCACTCATCTTATTTCTACTCTTCCATATGCTTCACCCATATACACTAACCTAAAGAAACATAATCTCTCTAATAGTATTGCTAGGTTTGCTACTGGGAACCAATTTAGAACTCACCTCTGTCAGAACCTACAACAACTACACTGGCTTGAACTAAAAAACATGTTGATACTTTCCCAACTCACCTTTGCTCATAGGATATTTTACCAACCTAATAACACACCCATACTTTCTAACCTTATTACCCCTTATACTAACCTAAATTCCTTATGCTCTTCAAGCAAACATCTAGTGAGGTTAACTAAGTCTAACAACATTGCTGGTGACTCCCTATTCTCCAATACCATCGGAAAATATTGGAATCTCCTACCTACTGCTCTAACTTCCATTCCCTCCCCTTTCCTCTTTAAATAAAAGCTTAAAAAACACCTTAAAACACACTGGTTATGCCCATGCATCAATCCTGACTAATCTTGTGATTACACTAATTTTTCTCTTTATAACACCTTCTTTCATTACTCTCTTCTGCTTACCCATTGAGAAGCTTCTCTCATAAACAGCTTTTACAAGTAGTAACTTTTACAAACTATTAAAGAACTTTGGATGTGAAAGTAATTTCCTGAATGTACTTTATACTTTCCGCAAATGTTTTACTGTTACAGAACCTTTCTATCTTGTATTTCTGTAATAGAACTTAATGGTGATGCCCTATCTAGTATGTAAGTATCAATTGTGTAATGTAGTCTAGAATCATGTTTTGCCTGCTACTTTTTTATATATAATGTAACTG
This sequence comes from Protopterus annectens, assembly GCF_019279795.1. NCBI lineage: Eukaryota > Metazoa > Chordata > Ceratodontiformes > Protopteridae > Protopterus > Protopterus annectens. The sequence continues at coordinate 225,411,548 of NC_056751.1, read as the reverse complement.
TGTTTGTCTCTATGTGAAGCTTTTCTCCCCGGGCCTCTGCTGAAAATGGAAATACATCCAGTCAGACCAGCCCGGTAAACAAATGTAAAATAAATTAAAAAAATTAAAAAAAAAATGTATATATATATATATATATATATATATATATATATATATATTTATATATATATATATATATATATATATATATATATATATATGTGTGTGTGTGTGTGTATATATATATATATATATATATATATATATATATATATATATATATATACACACATATATATAGTCACTAATGACTGTTTATAATTATATTCTCCATAGCCATTGATCAGTACGTATCAGTTCCACTGCAAAATTTGATATTGTTTACTAGTCTTTCCCATATTTCTGCTAATTTAGAAAAAATGTGGCTAAGCTGCTAGTTGCATACAATCATATTTATACAGTAAAAGTTGCCAATAAACTGTACTTGTTAGAGTTACACATTTCTATGTCCTAGTAGTAAACTCATTGCAAAAGCAGAAATTCCTCCCCCAAAAAAGGCTTACTTGAAAATCAGGAACAATACTTGGAAAAATAAATCAAAAATGTTTTTTCTGAATTTATAAAGATAATAATAGTACTAACAATCTCTCCATATACTTTGACATTGTGTTCTGCCTCTTGGCAGAAAGTTATAAGCTGAGGATAGGTAACAGAAATGTATAACTAATCTTCCAACAAATCTTCAGGAAAACTCCAGTGCCTGTCAGCAGCCCCCATATATATCATAGCTAGCTGTTCTGGAGTAAAGAAAGAAAGAAAAAAACAATCTTCCTCCAAGTAGAAAGTCCTAAGTGGAGATGATAAGTTAGAGATGACGAGAGATAATAACAACATATGACATTCACTGCATATAACACAGTTTATACCAGACCCCATATCTCACTGGGTTGCATACATCTGTCTGGCAGAGCAGTAATAATTAATATTCTCTCTTTAGATGAGTTTTTCAGAATAATCATTTTAGGACCCTATGGTATGCACATACTGGATCCTAGTGTTCACTATTTATCACAGTATTCTTGCATTAAATTAGCTACACATTTAAATGTATGACAGCCCATCCAATTGAAAGTAAGAGCAACAGCAGACCCTTAAAATGTGATAAGCTTTCCATCTTTGAAGACAACTGAAAGTGAAAAGAGCACATGTTGTATTACTCCAGTTATAGCAGCAGTGCGCCAGATGTGAGAGTAGAAATCCATGTACCATATCATACTCAGTCACCAGGTGTGGTAGAACATATGAGCTAAACACTAAAGAATTTCATGCAGATCAGTATTACTGGATTTAAGTAAGGATTATGTTGTTTACTTACTAGCAGTTCTGATGGCTGTAAATGCCATTCCTTTGAAATCGACAAAACAAGACTCTTCGAGTTAATGAAAGGAAAGAAAATGACATTTAAATAAACACATGAACTTACCCAATACCAGGAAGTGAGAGTGATATTCTGGTAAATATGCTTCTCAAAGACTTGCAGTATAATTTAGGTAAATAACAAAAGTTTAATGCTGCTAATTTGAGTGAAAGGAAGGTATGGATAAAACTTTGCATGATGGAGTCAAAGTAATTCTCCTAAAGTTGAGGCAACAGTTTTTTGAAGCTGACTGTGCCAATATATTGTGAGATAAACGGGTGATTACAGTTATTTGTAGAAACATCTCAGGGAGAAAGTGGGTAAATGGTTTCCTAAAGATGAAGTTTAAAATAAAATGTTAATAGTTATGTGGTTTTACTTATTTTTTTTCCAGATTTGCAGTACCTATAGTTCATTTTATTTTTGAATCCATGTGTGGTCCAGAGATTTTACCTATAATATGCATTATAGTGAATGTTTATGAGTCTGAATCCATATATTGCCTGTAGACTTTGTCTATAATTCTCATTGTACTGAAAGTTTATGAAGCTGATGTCCAGAACAAAATCTTCATTCACTGCCAATGTTCAGAACAAAATCTTCATTCATTGCCAATGTCTAGGACAAAATCCTTGTTCACTGAAAAGCTTGTTTGTGTTGCAATATTTACATGTGTAATGCACCCGCAGGTGTAACTGAAGAGATATGGATTCCTTCCTGCCTGACTCTGGTGACACCCCTATTAGGCCCATGGTTGAAGTACTGGTTACACTGGTTAGCAATAAGGTAAGGTGAGATATGCATGCAATGAAAACATACATTCACCCTCTTCCCCAGAACTCAACAGAAAAAAAGGTCTTGAGATTCAAACATGCACAAAAAAGGCACTATCAATGAGCAGTAAAGCTTTATAATGCAGCAATACAAATACGTGGAAAAAATGCAATGTCATTAAGCAATAGAAGAGTTCTAATACAACAATACAGATATGAGAAAATGCAATGTCATTGGGCAACAACATTCTTGAAGGCAGCAGTACTAACATGAGCAAAATGCAATGTCATTGAACAATGAAGATTTATAATGTAACAATACAAATACGAGAAAATGCAATGTCATTTAGCAGTACTAACACAAGCAAAATGCAATGTCATTGAACAGTGAAGATTTATACTGCAACAATACAAATATGAGAAAATGCAATGTCGTTTAGCAGTACTAAAACCCTCTACCTCCTTGATCAATTCTAAACAGACCACCTATGAAACACACTATTATTCCCTGTTCACTGGCCAGTGACTACTTACAGTCTTGCTGCCGGCATGATGGGGCCCAAGTTGGAGCTCATATGGATCCCAGTTATTTGTAATCCACAAAGCATTTGGGGGGGGGGGAGAAGAAACCACAATCTTACAAAAATATAAAAAATGATGGCCAAAGCCTCTTACGATTCTGTCAAGAATATCCTAGTAACCAGGCACCATGGTTCCTCTGATGAGAAAAGTAGAAAAATCACCTACCAGAACTCTGGTAATCATCTATGGCTTCTCTGTACTAGGCCCAAAGGAACCCCTTTTCTTGCTGAATCATAGCAGGTGTGGAACTACTGGTTTCAGACTTCTCTCCTGATTCCACAAAATACCATCATCCAGGATTTCAGCAAGAGACAGACACAATCTGCTACTTCACTCCCCTGTCCCAAAGCACTAGAAAAGAAAATCCAGTCATGCTGCAAGGCCCTTTTTCCCTTTACTACATGTTTCAGTCTTCCCTACTTCAGCTAGTGTTCCTGTCCCCTCTTTCACTTTCGAAATTGTATTTTATATTCCTGAAAAGGAGCTCTACCTTGTGGTGTAATGGAAAACTACAGTCTATTACTTCTACAGTGAAATACAGTGGGAGCTACACATGGTAATATCTTCAACATTTGGATGACAGATTTGGACATTTTTTTTTTTGCCTTCCTGAATAAATGTGCAGATATGCATATGCCTTTTTAAGTAAAATATGATTCAAAATTGCAAGAATCTAGAGTTTTAGATGATAACTCCCTGAATGACTTTATTCAGGTTCCTGTATAAAATTCTGATAACATTTTATGACTAAAAATGGAAGGTGATTTATGAAAGAAGAGTTATGGAATATGATAAAAAATGCTGAGATGTCTTCACAATTTAAACTGTAATTACTGATAAACTTCAGAATCAATTTTGTTCAGTCATTTGTATTCTTGTTGACCTCCTTATTTGACTCAGACTAATTAGTCCAATTCCTATATATTCAAAAATAAAGGGGGCGCTAAATAAATACATCAAAAAATTGAAAGCTGTAACACCATTAATCTGCACCCTATCATACCTATGGTTTTCCTTTATAAATCTGGGAATGGTAATTACAATCATCAGCACTGCAAACAATTGAAAGTTGATTATGGAGCAATATACACCAAGTCCAAAATTGCTGTATTTTTGACCCCCCCCCCCCGGCACACACCAAGGTTCATCATTCTCAGCGTTAGTATACAGTAGTAGAAGAGCAGGCGTGTGGGTGGTGATTTTAATGTAGGTAATGACTTTCTCAGTTTGCTGATATATTCTCTGAATCACATTTAACATTTCTTAGTTTCAGTACGCTCATTACTGAGTCTCAAACGTCTAATGTGGCACCCATTTTTGATACTACCATATAGTAATTCAGTGATCATCGATGTGGAGGAATAATGTGAGGTTCCACCACCTATGACTTAGTTTGTATTCCCTGATTTATACCAGCAGCCTTCAAAAAGGTCACTAATGCTATGGATAAGGGCAAAGCAGTATGGACTGCTTACCTTGACCTGGCTAAGACAACTGACACAATACCCCACAAGGCATGCATTGTAGATATTAGGCATAAACCCATTTTTTTACCTGTTGGATAGCCAGCTGACTCATTATTGGACTCAAGAAATTTGGATAGGGAAATCCATCTCCACAAAGAGGCCAATCACTGAGGAATCCCACAGGGATCAGTGCCCAGGCCTCTCCTTTTTGGCATCTACTTCTTTGAAGTCAAGTCAAACATTAAGGGCCTCTGGCTGACCAAGTTTCAAACTAGATGGGTCATTGAATTCCCTAAAGTTACATATAACTTTCAAAAGGTCCTGACACAGACAAACAATGGGTGTTTGAGCCATAGGCTAAAATTCGGTGCAAAAAAAAAACATTCATAATGGTACCCTTTGAAAAGATGGCCACTTCTGGAAATTACCACATTGATAATACACCCCTAAAAGTAGATTAACTGGTCAGGGATCTGGGAATGCATGCTGTCAATAGCCTGACCTTTGACCACCATGTGCCTACTGTGATGAGAAAATCATTCTATGTTTCACAACTTATAAGTAAAGGCATAGCATCCAGGTCAAAGAAGCTCATTGTTCCAGTGTACTCAGCTCTTATTAGACCAATCATTGAGTGCAATGCACTTTTCCTCATGTACCTGGCCAGTCACATGAAACAGCTTGAGAGACTAAGGAGGTTTCTCATAAAAACTACATGGAACAAACAATAAATCCTATGTAGACCATCTCAAAGCCCGATCACTGAATTTGGTCTCCTATAGACTGCTCTGTGGTATCTATGCCTGGACTATAAGATTTCCTCTGGTCCCACACTGATTCTTTTGTTGCACATTTACAACAAAAATAACATCAACTATACCCATTGTAAAGAACTAAACTTAGTCTGTGCCATAAACCTGACATGCTGGAGGGATAGGTATGTGTCTCAAAGATTTCTCCATCTTTGGAACAGGCTTCACCACAATGGTATAAGCATATTCACCAGGTGGCATGAGGAGGAATTAGGTTTGGAAAGTGGGACCCACAGGAATGCTCAATGAAGTTTGTGAAATCTCTATCTGATTATTACACTAGAATCATTGAGAGTGAAACCACTTTAGTTCTTAAGTCTATTGAGGAGTGCAATCATTATCAAAATGAAACTTTTTTTCCTACTTTATTAACAAAATTGAGTACTGAACTGTTAAGTTTTGATACTATTCTGAAAGAAAGAAAACTTAAAAAGTTTTCTCGTGACCTTTCAGATTATGGTAAGGGACAACCGTTCAAGAATATTAGGCATGTTCAATTCCAAGAAGGACATAATGCAAACAAACAATTTTCTAAATCTAAAGGAAGCGATCCACGATCCATATTAAAAGGGCACAGTAACAATACTGAGTCTACTGACTTTGAAACCTCGTCTGGCACAGATACTGACACACAGTCCACCATTGATTCCCCCACCCCCAAACGTAAAAACTATGTATCCCCTTTAGGGAACACAGAGGGAGGAGGGGGGGGGCAGGAAGCATAGAAAAAGTCACCAGTCTTCAAAATTTGTTGGAGATATTGACCAAAAAATAAACAATGTATGTAACATATCCAGTACTACACTAACAGGTGAACAGATATCTTTATTAAATAAAGGTCTATCTTTCATTCCTGGCTTTTTTGTTCCAGAAGATTTATTCACTAATGATTTATTTGCATTTTGCAGACTCATCAACCTTAAATTGTTTTTCCAGGATCGAGATGATCCAGAATTCTTACAAATGGAATCCTTCAAATATCACACCTCCAAGTTCATTCCCCCTTTGCATCCAACTGTTAACCTCTTTTTGCGAAGTGTACTTAATGAGTTACATTTTAAGCATAACTATGATATACCTATGTCCAATAACATTACTGATGGTGAAAAATCTTGTCTAGAGGAACTTGTACGTAATAAAGATTTGGTAATTATCAACGCAGACAAAGGAGGGGCAGTGGTAGTGTTAGATTGGAGTGACTATGACATTGAAGCACATAAACAACTCAATGATGCTAAGTATTATACAAAAATGCCACTGGACCCCACCTCAGTTTTTAAAAAGGATATTGATGATTTTCTGAACTCTGCTGTTGACAATGGTATTATCAATAAAAAAACACTCTATCATTTAACTATTACTGATCCCACCAGACAATATATTTATTTTCTACCAAAAATACATAAGGATCTTTTACATCCACCTGGTAGGCCCATTGTGTCAGGTATGGGGTCTATTACTGAACCTCTTTCTGAATTTCTAACCATGCATTTAAAGCCTCTGTTGATACATGTTAGATCACGAATACAAGACACTACTCAATTTTTGAGTATTGTAAATGACATGCAGTTAGATTCAGATTGGTGGCTTTGTACCTTGGACGTAAGTTCACTTTACACTAACATTCCACATTGGGGAGGACTTGATGCAATTGAATTTTGGCTCAATGAATCCAAATTATACCAACCTGGATTCAATACTCTTTTGTTAAATTTGACTGAGCATGTTTTGACTAAAAATGTTTTTTTCTACAACCAGGAATGTTACCTACAGATCAGAGGTAGGTACAGCTATGGGGGCTTCTTTTGCCCCATATATGCAGATCTGTTTATGGCATATATTGAACAAATTATGATCTATGATGACACTCATAATCTGTTTTTGCCAGAAATTGATATCTGGCGAAGATACTTGGATGATTGCTGGATGGTGTGGAGATCGGATGTTCCATATCTCCAGGAATTTATGGAATATCTGAATGATAATAAATGGGGAATACAATTTACAATTACCTATGACCAAAAATCAATTACATTTTTGGATGTTTTGGTAACTAGAAACAATGATAACACCTTAACAACTGAAACTTATAGAAAATTCCCTCAGTATAATACGATTCTCCACGCATCCAGCTTTCATCCAAAACACATCGCAAAGAACATCCCTAAATCATAATTTATCAGGATAAGGCATAATTGTTCTGATAATAATACTTTTGTCAATCATGCTCAGGATTTGTATAATAGATTTATTGAGAGGGGCTATAATTCAGGATATGTGACTATGGCTCAGAATTATGCATCTGGTCTACATAGACCTAATCTATTAACATATCAAAAGAGGCCTATCAAGTCTAACAAATTAAGATTTACCACCACATTTGGTAGAAACACTAACAACTTCATTAAGATCATCAGGGACAACTGGAATATACTGGAGGCCGATGTTAGAACTAAAAACATCATTCCTGATAAATGTCTATTCTCTTTTCGAAAAGGCAAGAATTTGGCTGGTCATTTCAATCATTACAAACACCATTATGAATCCATTTTACCGCAGGTGTATCAAACAACTATCTTGGGGGACAAGCTTATAGGTTCCTTTCCATGTGGCCACTGTGTCAATTGTAAGCACATGTTGAAAATCAAGGAGTTCACTAGCAGGAATACCAACACAGTTTTTGACATTACATTTTTTGCCAATTGTAACACGGATTGGGCCATCTATTTGGCTTGTTGCACCTGCCACTCATTTTATGTTGGGCAGACGTCCCGACCAGTCAAACTACGTGTCTCGGAGCACCTCAGTGATATCAGATGCAAGAAAATAACCAACGCACTATACAAACATACTCTTACCCATGGTACTGCACAATTTCATTTCACCATTATTGATAAAATTATTGGTGATAGAACCAATAAGAGTGGTTGGCATAATAAACTTGATTTAAAAGAAAAGAAATGGATAACCAAATTGGGTGCATTATTCAATCCAGGGTTAAATGAATGTTTATAAACAAAGAATTGCATATAGGATACATCTTTGTTGTATATTGGATTATGTATATTTGGTGTTTCAATATCTAGATATATACAACAGAATACATATACATGTATAAAAATATATATATATAGATACAGTTAGCTTCTGTAGTATTGAATGTATTCTGGTCCTTAATGTATTTGAATGTATTAATTCTCATTATTTATGCTGATTATTTATCAGCAAATGTGCAAAAACTTTTTAACCAATCAGTATGGCTCTACTTGTTTAAATACAGCAATTTTGAGAAGCCTCCTTGCTGTACACTGAAGAAGGCTAGGTTTACAACCGTGGCCGAAACCGGTTTGTGCTAGGATGCCATAATGCTGTTTGAGTAGTTTTTATTAAACTACTTTTTGTTTGAATTCAGTCTACTTGCTGCTGGCTTATTTTTTCTTTTTCTCTGTACTAGGCCCAAAGGAACCCCTTTTCTTGCTGAATCATAGCAGGTGTGGAACTACTGGTTTCAGACTTCTCTCCTGATTCCACAAAATACCATCATCCAGAATTTCAGCAAGAGACAGACACAATCTGCTACTTCACTCCCCTGTCCCAAAGCACTAGAAAAGAAAATCCAGTCATGCTGCAAGGCCCTTTTTCCCTTCACTACATGTTTCAGTCTTCCCTACTTCAGCTAGTGTTCCAGTCCTCTCTTTCACTTTCAAAATTGTATTTTATATTCCTGAAAAGGAGCTCTACCTTGCGGTGTAATGGAAAACTACAGTCTATTACTTCTACAGTGAAATACAGTGGGAGCTACACATGGTGATATCTTCAACATTTGGATGACAGATTTGGACATTTTTTTTTTTGCCTTCCTGAATAAATGTGCAGATATGCATATGCCTTTTTAAGTAAAATATGATTAAAAATTGCAAGAATCTAGAGTTTTAGATGATAACTCCATGAGTGACTTTATTCAGGTCCCTGTATAAAATTCTGATAACATTTTATGACTAAAAATGGAAGGTGATTTATGAAAGAAGAGTTATGGAATATGATAAAAAATGCTGAGATGTCTTCACGATTTAAACTGTAATTACTGATAAACTTAAGAATCAATTTTGTTCAGTCATTTGTATTCTTGTTGACCTCCTTATTTGACTGAGACTAATAAGTCCAGTTCCTATAAGTACAAAAATAAAGGGGGCGCTAAATAAATACATCAAAAAGTTGAAAGCTGTAACACCATTAATCTGCACCCTATCATACCTATAGTTTTCCTCTATAAATCTGGGAATGGTAATTACAATCATCAGCACTGCAAACAATTGAAAGTTGATTAGGGAGCAATATACACCAAGTCCAAAATTGCTGTATTTTTGACCCCCCCCCCCCCGCACACACCGAGGTTCATCAGTCTCAGAGTTAGTACACAGTAGTAGAAGAGCAGGTGTGTGGGTGGTGATTTTAATGCAGGTAATGACTTTCTCAGTTTGCTGATATATTCTCTGAATTACATTTAACATTTCTTAGTTTCAGTACGCTCATTACTGAGTCTCAAATGTCTAATGTGGCACCCATTTTTGATACTACCATATAGTAATTCAGTGATCATCGATGTGGAGGAATAATGTGAGGTTCCACCGCCTATGACTAAGTTTGTATTCCCTGATTTACACCAGCAGCCTTCAAAAAGGTCACTAACGCTATAGATAAGGGCAAAGCAGTATGCACTGCTTACCTTGACCTGGCTAAGACAACTGACACAATACCCCACAAGGCATGCATTGTAGATATTAGGCATAAACCCATTTTTTTACCTGTTGGATAGCCAGATGACTCATTATTGGACTCAAGAAATTTGGATAGGGAAATCCACCTCCACAAAGAGGCCAATCTCTGGGGAATCCCACAGGGATCAGTGCCCAGGCCTCTCCTTTTTGGCATCTACTTCTTTGAAGTCAAGTCAAACATTAAGGGCCTCTGGCTGACCAAGTTTCAAACTAAATGGGTCATTGAATCCCCTAAAGTTACAGATAACTTTCAAAAGGTCCTGACACAGACAAACAACGGGTGTTTGAGCCATAGGCTAAAATTTGGTGCAAAAAAACATTCATAATGGTACCCTTTGAAAAGATTGCCACTTCTGGAAATTACCACATTGATAATACACCCCTAAAAGTAGACCAACTGGTCAGGGATCTGGGAATGCATGCTGTCAATAACCTGCCCTTTGACCACCATGTGCCTACTGTGATGAGAAAATCATTCTATCTTTCACAACTTATAAGTAAAGGCATAGCATCCAGGTCAAAGAAGCTCATTGTTCCAGTGTACTCAGCTCTCATTAGACCAATCATTGAGTGCAATGCACTTTTCCTCATGTACCTGGCCAGTCACTTGAAACAGCTTGAGAGACTAAGGAGGTTTCTCATAAAAACTCCATGGAGCAAACAATAAATCCTATGTAGACCATCTCAAAGCCCTACCACTGAATTTGGTCTCCTATAGACTGCTCTCTGGTATCTATGCCTGGACTATAAGATTTCCTCTGGTCCCACACTGATTCTTTTGTTGCACATTCGCAACAAAAATAACATCAACTATACCCATTCTAAAGAACTAAACTTAGTCTGTGCCATAAACCTGACATGCTGGAGGGATAGGTATGTGTCTCAAAGATTTCTCCATCTTTGGAACAGGCTTCACCGCAATGGTATAAGCATATTCACCAGGTGGCATGAGGAGGAATTAGGTTTGGAAAGTGGGACCCACATGATTTCTATATGGGATTGTTCCTTAATTCCCAAGTCTTTCCCCAGGTGAAGAAATGGGTTGATTGGGCTGCATTTTTAGAGGGGAACAAATGGGTCAGAGAGCTGCTGTTTGTCATGGGATGGAGTCTGGTTCTCTTCCTCCTAAGAAAATTAATAGGCTGTTGGGAGAAGGTGGATAAACAATCCTCTAAGGAGGCAATAAGCAGGAAAGTTATAATTATTCTCAGTTTTTTGTCCAAATCCTGAGAGTATCTAAAGTCATTTTTAAATTAAAAATTCATTCTCAGTTATTCAACTTGTCAACTTTATGTCTTTGGTCATAGGTTATCACTCCTAAATTGTTTCTTTCTTCTGGGTAAAGTTTTGATTACAACTGTTGTCTTTATATGCAGCATTTTCTTATTTGCTTTCATAGAAAGGCACACATTTGTTGACAGCACCAGTGTTTTCAAATTATACTTTATAAAAAGGCTCTATCCTGGTTATAATCAAAGTTTCATATCCTGCACTATAATCTTATCAGGAATTATAATGTTTTGCAAATAAAGTGCCTGCCTGGAATAGATCCTTGCTCTGTGCAATGTAACTTCACAAAATGTCTTCAAAATATTTACACAATCCGTCTTCCACTTTGATTAACCATATTTGCATAAGAATCATGATCCACAGGTCAGGAAGAGCCTCCACATCCTTGCATATGATTCTCACTTTTGTCTTGCAAAGCCTGATGGTGTTACTTGAATATTATTTCTTCATCCAGCGAATCCTATTCCAGGCCTTCCAAAGTAAATGGCCAAGTGTTTGAATCCTCAGTTAACCAAACCACACCACATCATTTTTCACTGGGGTACACTATATTTTATTTGACTGCATTTCAGATATCTCTGTCTCACTGTCCAGCTTCAGCCATGATTGACCAAGCAATCCAGCTTCTGAAAAAATTTGCAACTTTTCTTTCATTGTGTACTATCTCCATGAAACTATTTCAGTCACATTGTTTTGCTTAAACCCCTCTAGCCCTGCTACAGCATTCCTCTTCTCCATTCTATAACAGAAAATGGATATTAGTAGTGAAATTTCCCAAGCATTCTAAACAAATTTCTCTATCTTTATAAATAGCACTTTGGAACTCCCCTGAAAATAGACAGTTATCTAGTGGAACAATTCCAGTCAAGAAAAATAAAATGCATAAAAAAGAAAGAAATAATTAAATTGAGCATTGTGATTGGGTTTCACTTCTACAAACTCTGCCTATGTGCCACATCATTTTGAGAAAGACTCTCACTTATTCTAAAGTTCCTAGATAATCTCTAAAACAATCAACTATATTTAGTTGAATTTATCTAGCTGACAATTGCATAAATGAACATTTTCATTGCGTCATCTCCGACGACCTGAAAGTTGCACAAATCACTGTTCATTAAATTTATAAAAGTACACTAGTTCCACAGACACAGGGGACTGGTTTAATGGGAGTCTATGGTACAAACAATGGGAGAATTGCACAGCTTTTTCCAGGCATATAATATAAATTGCGGGGCATATTCAACAGTGCAAAGGGTTACCTAATGAATGAGTAATTTTCATCATGTATAAATATGCCTACTTAGTCCACCCTCAGCTCAGATACTAGATAATTTTAGAATCATTTCATTCACAGAGAAGGTTGGATTTTCACAGAAAACAAAATGATTGATTATGGAACTATGGTGAACAGTTGTACAGTTTGGTTCATGTACAATTCATAAATCTTTACTCCCTAGATTCTCCTTTATATTCATCCTTGTCTGGAATAGCTCTCAACCTCTTAGCATAAAAAATCTAGACAAAGCCAAAAATAACGGGGGGGGGGGGGTCAAAGCCCCAAAAATAATGACAAATTTTAAATATTGCCCATATAAACTTAAAAAGCTGCTAGAATAAAAGATCTTGCATTACCATGCAATTTCTGAAGAATATGAAGTCTGAAACTCAAATGCTTGTCATTATTTACTGAACTGAATCATCACTGATTTGCCATGAAATCCAGAAACCATAAATTTTATGAGGAGCAGAGCATAAATATGAGGCAAGAATTTGGGCATTCTAAGAAAATCTGGACAGTTGAGAGTTATGTTGGCTAGTGGGTATCATGACGTCTCACTCTGGATCATTTAACAAGTATGAATGATTTTCTTTGAGGAGACCAAAATGTAACAGCCATAGTAACTCATACATTACTTTGCGACTGTAAATTTGAGCATGGCTATTAGAACTCATCTTAGCAAATTCAGGCTGTCATTTAAAGGGTTTAGGTAACTTTCTAAGCATTTTACTTAATAACAAATAATTTTAAAGCAATTTCCTTTGGGGAACTGGGGAGTCTGCAATGATATACACACAGAGGTACTTATTTGTATTATATCACCCTTTTCTTTTACATACATACATACACACAAATATTTCAAGCACTGGCATTAATCCCCTTCTAGCTTGTCAATATACCAAAATACTTCTTCCCATAATAAGTGTCCAGGCTGTACTTAAAAATATCTAAACTAGTGCTTGCTTTAATGTAATTTGGTAGTCTGTTCCATGAATCAGCTGCTCTCTCAAAGAGCCAGTTAGTACACTTCTCATTCCTATAGAATCTTCTACATAGGTTGTCTGATGATTCTCTAGTACCTTTTGATAACCCCAAACATTCCCAGAGGTAGTTGTCCCTAAATGCCCTATATACCTGAATAAGATCACCTCTTAGATATCTGCAAGAGACACTGTAAAAGTTCAGATATTTTAGTCTTTCAAAATAACTTCAATTTTCACATTCATGGATGGTCTTGGTATATTTCACCTATACTCTTTCCAGTTTACTCATGCTTGTGTTCATATAAGGTTTCCATATTGTTATTCCATACTCAAGTAATGTAACTAATAAACAATAACTTCATCATTTCTGATTTCCTACAATTTATAAATCTTTTTATACAACCTATAGTTCTGTAACTATCATTAACCAATTGGTTGATATGATTAGAAAACCTCAAAGCTGGATCTACCCATATACCCAGGTCCTTAAATGAATCTACAGTTTCAATTACTGTGTGCTGTATTAAATATTCACCTTTCACTTTACATCTCCCAAATCTCATATGGTTAGTTTTTGATGTATTTATCAGCATATTATTCTCCTGTTCCTAAGTGGTCAATTTAGTCAAGTTCTTTTGCAGGCATACCTTATCTGTAACGCATGTAATCACTTTACCCAACTTCAGGTCATCTGCATATAGACTGTAGAACACCTCAGATAAAAATTTAGGTCTGAAAGATACAATCTAAACAAGTAAGGGCCTAGGACAGAACCCTGTGGGACACCCTGTCTGTAACCAAGAATTTCATCTGTCAAGTTGCTATATGATACTTGGTCTGCAGGGTGAACACTTTGTATGCTATATGATACTTGCCATGTCCTATTTGTAAGCCATGCAGATATTCATCTTATCAAGAGTACATCAATACCTAGTAGTTCTAATTTATTGATTAGTGTTTTGTGTATGACCCTGTCAAATGCTGACGTCAAATCTATATATATTATATAACAATTTTTATTTATAGCTGTTAATGTTATAGAACATCATGTTATAGGTGGCAATAGATCTATTTTCAACATATAAATGCTGATATATGGTTTCAACTCCAAGCTTATCCAGTTCTGACAATAACTTATCCAGTATTACCTTCTGCGTTGTTTTTCCACAATAGGAAAGTAGATGTAAGAGTCTAAATGACTCAGGGTTTGTCGTACTCCTCTTTCCCTTAAATACAGATTTAATAAATCTTGAGGAATCTCCCCATATTTGTATGGACTAGTGAATAATAAATATAATGGTAGTGTAAGTTCTTGTTGAAGTGTTCTCATGTCATTATTACTAATTCTGTCTCTTCTCTGTGTTTGTTTGGATCCAGTTTGTACATTTCCCTTTCAATATAATCTAATTTGATTCCAGTTTCTGAAGTTACCTGGCTGTCACTAGGACAACTTATCACACACTTTGTGGAGCCAAACTGTTTTGAGTAAAATTTTGTAAATATATCTATAATCTGTTGTATCTGAAAATAATTTTTAGAATCTGCACACAGTTTATCAATTTGTATGTCTTTACTCCTTCTACATCTTGTGTATCTGGGTCTATATTATAAGCTCGAAGTCCAAAAAGAATGCTCTTTAATCGACACCAGATACGTGAAATCCCAAAAAGTCGAATGTACAGAGCTGTGATTTGTTTTCCCAGGGAAAAAAAATTGCTGTTCCAAAAAAAAAAAACATCCAACCAGAACATAAAGTGGGGGACTTTGCCCTCCTCACCCCCATGATTTGGGTGACTGTGCTCCCCACACACACCCCTACTTAAATATACCAACTCTGAGATTGCACCACAGTGGATGAAGTGACAAAGTCCCGAGAATGGCCCAGCAATATTTTTTCTCTGGGAATAAAATCACTGTTTCAGCCATTTGGCTTTATGGGACTTCGACTATCTGGTGTCAATTAAAGATCGTTCACTCTTTTTATACTTTGAGCATATGATATAGACCCATGTATCTATAAAAAGGTTTCCTGTTATGATAGATATCTTTATATAAATTTTCTTCAAATTTATCTTGATCTTGTCTCACGCTATGCTTAATTTGTTTGTCCAGTTTGTTTATTTCAGTTTTCATAGTTGTAGTTTGACTTCTCTTCCATTTCTTATATTTTTTGTCTCTCACCTTAATCAGGTAACTTGTTCTTATGGAAATATATTCCCCTGGCGTTGTATGCCTAGATCTTGATGTTTTAATGTTTAACATTTTTTGATTTTTTTTTGCACGCAAACAATTTCTCTTTTTAAGAGGTCTCAGGTTCAATTTCTTCAATTGACTTAGATGATAATTAATTCATATTATTTTTCAAACAGCTTATTTCTGTTAAACCTATGGCATTTTTTAAAATAGCTAAATAAATACAATCAGCATAAGGTGTGATACATTAATAACTTCTGTATCAATGGCAAAGCTTTAATAAAATTTGTTCTAAAGCATGTTGTTAAAACAGAAACATTTATGCACTTTTATAACTGTTTAAGATTTTGTGACAGATGTCCACATATGTGTCACCAGCAAAAACTGAATTTGGTACAGAAAAACAAACACATTTTATATGACAACTGTACCAGTGCACTACTTTCCAATGACCTACAAATAAAATGACTAACATTGGTCTTAGGTAAAAGAAGAATAAAATAATAATTTAAGTAGCAATATCTTGTCGCTGGGTGTAATAATATGTCTGTTAAGTAATTAATTAATTGCAACTGCCACTTATCAGAATAAACACTGGCCCTTTAACTCACTTATATATGATGGTTCTGAACTAAATAAAAAGTTATATGTGTGCTGTTTTTTTACTTCCTAATAGCATGGTTTGTATTTTTTATGAAAAATGGCCTGTTTCCTCTTCTTATATCAGCATAATTCCCCATGATGCTCTTCTTCATTTTGTCTCTTTTCCTTATCCATTTATCAGTTTATTGACAGGGCTTGTTTATTCAACATATCTTGTTTCTGAAATTATATTTAAATAGCAGACTATCTAGTACAGCATCAGAAACAGATTATCGACATACAGTTTAATTATTGTGTCCAGTAAATTCATCATGACTTAATAATTATTAGAGCTGTTGTTCTCATTTTTGCAAATTGCGTTCCTCTTGCCAATGAGCTGCAGTCAGTAATGCATAATTCCTTGGCATTCATAAACTATTAAATGATGTTGCTTTAAGGCAGACATTTATCTTCATCACTGTCACGGCATTCTAAATACTAAAATGTTTTGTGTAGAATTTAAAGTATTGCATGAGAGATGTAAAGAAGGGCTTCCTAACATTAGATCAAAAATTTTCCTTTTATTAGCATTTGATCATACAGAGCGCATCAGAAACCCACATCAGTGACTCTACAAAATATTGGTCAAGATAACAATGTAACTACATAAGGTGACACCATCAGCCTGGGAAAGGTTTGACCAGGTTAGGGAAATCTTACACTGGATTTGATTTGAATGGGGAGAAAGGTAAAGAAAGTGGGGAAGACAATTATGCAGTCTAAATCTTGTAGTAAACACACCAAAGTCTGGCACTAAACTTTACAGTTGTGCACTAAAGAAATAAAATAATCAGTGGTCATTTCATCATATAGGATGGGACTGTATGCCAAGTAATATTAAACAGAAAAATTACTGCTGGCAGACTTGAACTACAATGACACCTGCCCAAGGCAGCATTGAGCATCACTAGGCTAGAAAGCAGCCATTGGTTCATAGGTTAGTACTAGGCTACCTGCCCTTTCAGACCATGTTAAGCCTAGCGTTATCCAGCCGTTATCAAAGTGAGCACCAAACCTGTCTGTAGGGTAAAGGTAAACACTTAATTATAGCCAACCTCCCACCCTGGTCTAATTATATATGTCAGCCTTGATATATAGTGCAGTCTTCTGTAGTTAACCTTTTTACCTTGATGGTCTTCTTTTTAGTATTTTGGAGACTCGTCAATGTGAACATTCAGTGTTCTCTGTATAATCAAGTACTGATTGAAGTAATATACTTTGATCAAAAGTTAAGAAGCCATGAAAAATACTGGTTCCATCACTGGAAAGCTTCAGTAGTCAAAATTAACAACTGTTACATGCCAATTGATATATATTGCTCTATACAAGGACGTGTACAGAAAAACCCACAGACCTCAGGAGCATTCCTGAGTCTATATTTAAACAGTCTTATTTAACTTTCACATGACCTGATGTGGAAATTTGCTTATTGCAAATGTGTTGTCTCTATTTTGCAGTTTATTTTATCACATCAATACTTTTGTGTATTATCTCATATTTTTTTTCATTTCCTCTTCCACCTGTGGGGATCCTACCATTTATGACATCCTGCTTTGTAATCAATTGAAATAGCAAAGCAGGAAAAGTGTCTGTTTCCTATTGTCAGGGTATCAGTACTTTGAAACCGGCCAGGCTGCAGATTATGTCCTTATATGTGGTTTGACATGCTCAGTGAACAGGGAGAAGATGGGCTTTATGTTTGTTTTTTTAATGGTCTCTCTTTTCTTCAAGCTTGTATGACCTCAGAGTTATTTTTATCAACTTTAGGGATATGGGGGATTTTTACCATGAAAGGAAGGGTGAAGGGGATTATATGACCTTGGAAAAGTTTCCAATTTAAGTTTACACCATCTAAAGATTTTAGACCTTTTAGTTTTACTTAATCATGTTTTCAGTAAAGAGCACATGATTATTCACAGAGGATCATTAGTCCCTATAGGAAAGACAGCTATTTTATTTATTTATTTATTTGACATTTATTAGAAAAGTCTGACTGGCCTATAGTACCCATTTTCAGAGGAAGCTCAGGGAGAAAAGCTCCACAGTTACATAAAAGTAGTACAAGCTGAATAAAATATGAAAAGATTTATAAAAAATGTAACCAGATTACCAGTTCACATGATAGCATTTCATCGGATGTGACATTAAATAAGATTTTAGATAAAACAATTTAAACAAATTGTAGACATTCATTGAGAGCAGAAATTGTGAGAACAAAGTATTTGTATATTATAGTGTCTATATAACATTGCACTACAAAAAAGCAAATGTATGGGAGAAAAAATAATAAGGTATAAATAGACATTGTAGAAAGATGGTTAAGTTGGATGCATATTTTATAGTAAATTGAAAGGTTTGGGATTACAGAAGGAGCACACTAGGGATAATTTAAGGATTAGTAAGGAGTATAGTATACGTTGCAGTAAAAAGGGAGGTAGCTAAGATCTGAACTAAAAGAGAGTAGATAGGAGGGTTTACAAACAGGTGTGAATAAGCAAGTATAGATACAAGTGGAGTTTGACAGGAGGAGGTGTACTAGTAAATAAACTGGAGGTGAGGTTTTAGTCAGGAGAGGAGCAGGAGCAGAGTCTGCTTTTTACTAGTCCAAGTTCAAGTTTGCTTGTTAGACTATTTTTGTTGTGCATGAATGCTGTTGTTTTTCTGCCTTTTATTTTGACAACATCTTTAACAGTTCTTAACTGAATGTGCTCCTTTGTAAAAGGCACATGTAGCTCAGCACTGGGTTTTAGGAGTCCTCACAGTGACTTTAGCCTGTTGTTAGTCCCATTTCTTAAGATATGGACTGGTGGTTGCCTTTCTCACCTTTACTTCTTTACTTAATATGCTCACTGCTATATCTGGCATTTCTGGATTGTCATCGACATGTATATTGTGCACAGGTGTTTTTTTTTTTTTCATTTTACTAGTCACTTTCTATTTTTCTACTGTTCTTTTGTTAAATATAACTTACTGTTCTATCTTATTGACCCTGTTTCTGAAATATCTTCTCGTTGTATTGTTACTCATCTCCTATATGTCCATTTCAATGTACTCCAACAATTATTTTTTCTTTCATAGGTTCATAGGCTGATACTAGGCTATTGGCCCAGAGGGCCTTATAAGCCTAGTCAAGAATTTTGCCCATGTCCCACAAAATCAGCACCTGTATCTCCTGTCCAGCAGGGACACAGGTGAGGTCCCATGGGGTGTATTTTCTGTTTCCCATCCAGTCTTACAGGTTCCTCTTAAAGAGAGCTAGAAAGGTACTCTGCTTAACATGGAGAGGGAGTATATTCCACAGATAGGGGACTCTCTGGGACACAAATCTATCTTGCCAACAAGTTCTGTTAATGTCACAGACCAAGTTTAGGCCTCACTTTAAGCATTATTTTCCTATGGTGGGTACCGTCCATTATTAGGCTACTCATCAACATAGTATCTACAGTTTTTGTAACTCTTTATCTCTTTCTCATGGCTTTTACACATCCTACTTTCTGTTTCAATTAATTAATTTATTTTTCTTCATTAAGTATCTCTTTATTTGTTTGTTTTATTGATTTCTTTACCTTTACGCTCCTTTGTCTTCTTTATCCATATTTCTTGTTTAACAGTGAAAATAGTAAAATCAAACAGCTTGCCAAGTCATATCTGGATAAGGCTATGATTTCTTCCTAACCTTGCCATTGACTTGTGAATGACTTATTTATTTCTTGATTCCTTTGATATTATCTCCTTTTATAGCAGTGCATTAATGTGGATGCCTCTTATTTTAGTATTGCATTTTTAAATGTGTATATTTCATATTTTAGAAATTCTGGGATTCACACTAATTGCCTTGTTAATCTTAGACTCTATCAGCTTGTCCTGCTATACCTTTGCACATGTTATATACATGCAGTAGTGACATGATTCTTAATAAAACAGCTAATCTATCATATATATTTTTATCACAGTTCTGAAATTTGACCACTTATTTCAGTCAATGCAACCTTATATTTTGAGGCCAACAGTTTGTTTCAGATATTGTAAGGCTTGGAATCTCCATAGACATTATTGTCATTTTGCTATGTGTTTAAATATTTTAGACACTTGGAATCTAAAGCTGTCTATCTTTGTGCAGTGATATATGCCTCCCATGATTGGATCACAATGGTTGACATTTCAAAGGTTATCATCTTTGCCTGTCTGCTAGTTTAATTGGTTAAGAAAATATTTTGGACGTTTGTAATCCAAGGTATGTATTCCTGAAGCAATGGGAGCAGTTTTTAAGTTAAAAGTGGTCTACATTTGTTTTGAGATATCCCTCACCTCATCTCTGGAGCCTAACAACTGCCATTAAGCATGGTATCTGCTTGCCTACTCACTTATTTGCATAATAAAACAATGTGGACACTTGCAACCCATTGTAAAAATTCTTGAAGATCTTGAAAAAACAGCCTAATTTAAAGGCAAGGACCCTCATGAAACTGCTAAAATGCCATTGTTTTTCAGGTGTTGGCTTTAGGAGTTTAAATGTTTATACAGCGAGCCTTTTATAAAGTCACTGTACTGTTGGATGGAAGTACATTAATATTTTCAGTTAACTTCCTAGAATAAATAGATGAAGTACAGTAGAACCAATTACGAATATTGCCTATGAAATAAAGCTAGCCTACTCATTTTCTTTGGATGCTGCCTACAACAGTGCATGGGGCAGTTACTATACTGTACTTTATTGTGGGTCTCACTCTGCTGCTTTGTTAGAGATTGTTTACTTTTTAAACCATGTGGAAGCTCTGCCCTGCTCCATGATGCTCTGCTTTGCTCTACTTTGTTTCCCGCTCTAACACAGTTCTTGCTCACTCCTACATCATTGTTTTTGTAATTTTTTTAACCACATACATTATCTTCTTACTTAGTGATCACTGGGTCTCCTGACACCTGCAACCATTCTTCACATAACATATTTTTACCAAACCATTATAAGGATAAACAAGAATCATTTCCACTTTTCTAGCATAGCATATTAAATTATACTTTGTTTTACTTCTGTACTCTCCTTGCACAATATTATTTATTTTTTCAAATAATCACAGCAATTACTTTTTGCTTTTTCATCCTCTTTGCTAAGGTATCTTTCCTGTGCCCTGACATTCTTTTTCATAAATTATTGCCAAAAATGTCATACATTTGGTTTTCTTCTTCTTAGTCATGCAGTCACCACTTTTGTGGTAGCATAGACTTCTGTTCTTCAATCAGTCTGTATGTCCTCTCTCTTAGCATTACCTACATATTCCCAGTAATGATTTTTCCAAACCAGTTAAATTTACCCAGTACTCCTCCCCCCCCCAAAAAAAAAATCTGAATCTTTTAGCAGCCTATCACTATATACTAAACTACCAGTATCTTTAT
Organism: Protopterus annectens; assembly: GCF_019279795.1. NCBI lineage: Eukaryota > Metazoa > Chordata > Ceratodontiformes > Protopteridae > Protopterus > Protopterus annectens. The sequence continues at coordinate 225,389,963 of NC_056751.1, read as the reverse complement.
TATTTTCAAACTCCACCTATAGTCTTTGATGGCAGCAAAGTCTCAAGTCAGATACTTTTAATTCTCTTTCTGACTTTGGTTTCCACCCCCCCGATCCATTCTTCTTTATCAGTATCCCATAGTCTTGGTGATAATATATAGATCCATTCCACTACTTTTCTATTTCATCTCAGGCCTTGATAATCCCTCCTCCCTCTGTCTATAATTTCTACCATAGAACACCTTTCTCTGACCCTTCCAATACTTGTACTACACTCTTTCACTCCACCCCTCAACCATTAATAGCAGATAAGGGCCTCCGTCTCCCTCCTTCTATGCTTTTACTCCCCCCTTTATCTCTACCTCTCTCTCATAATTTACTATGCTTATCCACTCTCACTTCCATTGCTATACAGCTACTTCCTTTTACAACTCCTTAACCATAGTCTTTCTTAACATCATTCGGCCTTTAGTGGTACAAAGACCCATCTACCATCTTTTCTGCCCTTCTCTACCAGTTTCTGTCACAATGTAACCTAAATTCTAGTATTAGCTTCCTCTGTCAAGATTCAGGTACAGTCACATTCTCCTCTCTCTCTCTCTCTCTCTCTCTCTCTCTATATATATATATATATATATATATATATATATATATATATATAAAATAGTTGTTGGGCATACATAGATGTAAAATAATGTTTGTAATGATTTGCTCCATTAGTGTCTCACTTTCTGTGCTTTCTTTCTACCGTCTCTTTTTTGTTCAAAACCCTAATTATATCCATTAGAGCAAAGCCCTGTAACTTTCCTTTACCTCTTCACTATCTTTCTACCTTAATTTAGCCATTAACGTTGCACTTTGATGAACAAAATCACATTCCTCTTTCATTCTCCTTTTCATTTCTTTTATTTCATTCCTTTTATATAGCATTTGGCGAAACCAAATCATCTTCATTTCTTCCTTTTACTCTTAACGTCAGTATTTGGTAGAAGCAAAGGAATGCGTTTTTCTCCTGCTTTCCTTTAGACCTTTCATTCCCTTCCATTCTTTGTTCTTACTCTTGTACTGCTCTACCCCTTCATTACATACCTTTATCATTTGTATCAGCCATTGGTGCTCTTTTTCTCTCATTCTCTGTCTTTCTCTCACATCTTTCATGTCTTCTTTCTTATTACTCACATCTTTCTCCCCATTTGATTTCATCACCCTACCAAAACTCCTTTTTCTTGGTTTACTGTATAGGCATCCACATAGATTTTGTGGCAACAAAGGCAATTCAACATACTGCCCTTCTTTAACTTATTTGTGTGTACTCCTCTGTGAATTTACAATAACAAGGAATAACCGGGTACAGGGGGGAAACAATGTCCATGGCTTCTCCGGAGCAGTGAGTATAGCAGACAGTAACAACAGGATGTCTGGCGCACATGTCAGTAGCAGAGAAAATGCAGTGTCTGATAGATAATGCCTTTATTAATTTGTCATGGAAGCAATTGGTGTTATGCTTAGAATATAGAACATGCTTATGTAACTAAGGCTTGTACAAGTGTAAAAGTATGCATCAGCAAGGAAGAAATCCTGTACATAGCTGCAGTCACACTGATGCTTTAGTATGTGTTTTACGTGATTCTTCCTAGACACACTGCATCTCCTATGGAGAATAGTAGACATCCCCCCTTGCAGGGACTCTCTGTGGGAACCCAATGAATTTTTATCTTGCCTCAGCACTGTAAGATGTTCAGTAGGAGATGCAGTAGGTCATCCTTATAATACTTGCATCCACTGGAGCCAGGATTCCTCCAAATTCTTCATCCGTGCAATATCCAGGTCTAACAGGTCACACGCATTCCAGTTCCCCTCCTTGCTCATGGTTATTCCAGCTGTGGGCACAGTGCTGCAAGCTTCTGTGTCCCCACAGTGAATTTGCAACATGTGTATCTGCAGCAAAACTGCAATTTAGTCATGTGCCCCACCAGTTGTCTCAGCAGAGAAATGTCCTGGAAACTGTAAGCCCAAACCTGGGCACAGGACACATGATCACATGCCTCATAGGCATCTTGATGTGCACTGCTACCAGCATTACAGCCGGGTAGTACATGGTATTCATGTTATTCTGCTGAAGGTCTTAAATATCGAGTGCCAAAACACAGACATCCTAAACCACAAAATCAAAAAATGAAAAAACAAAACACAAAAAAAAGCAGCAAAATCCCCATACACCCCACACCCCCTGCTAGTTTTACATATATACATATACATATATACTAACTCTGAGACAGCACTACAGTGGGCAAAGGGTCAATTCCCCAATCTCTATTGTACTAAAATCTCCCATAGTTGGTGTCCCATTCACTAGTATACTGCAGCATTTTCAACTTCATTGTTTTGGATGTCAGTGTTCTGGCAATCATCATTTATAACCTTCAGTGAAATTACATAATTCCTGTGCAGTATACTATGGCAGCAATTCAGAAACAGTGGCAGTAGGTAGCCTTTTTAACATAACTATCTTTTTAACTGGCCCTTGTTCAAGTAATATAACATGGTGTCACCATCTCGAACAAATCTGTTCAATATTGTACAGTTGTGAAACAGAAGACGTTCAATGAAAAATCTGTAGACTTGCAGCTTTATAGAGTTAAAGAAAGATTTACAGCATTATATATGGAGTCCTACTTGATAAAATAGATTAGAAGGAAAAAAAGGTGATGAATGTCCGTCACATTGTGGCAGACATTGCAATGTACATATAAATGTGAATTCAGGCCATTGGAATGACACTGCAATCTCCATGTGGTTTGGTGAGGTAACCTTGTACAATGGAGACTATGTGAAGTACATGCCACAGGCGGTTTTCAGGTGTCAAGGTCACATGCTGATGCATGGCTACAATAAGTAATGGGGTAAATCATAACCCAGTCAGACTTTCCCGGTAAACAAAGACAAATACATAATAAATAAAATAAATAACTGACCTGACTGCATGCAGGCCATGAGTACAGTTTGGAAATGGGGCACTGAGGGTGCTGTGCAAAGCATTGCTTATAGCTCATGAGCAGGTGCATAAAGGGTAGGAGAGAGGTGGCTATAAGTATGGCCACCCCCACATATACCATACATATGCACTAACTGATATGTTTTGTTCACAGATATACATGTACTGGCATAGCCAACTGAGGGAGATAATATCTGGAAAAGTCACAGCCCAGCTTTACAGCAGATAGGTCCACCATAGTGGGTGGGCAGACAACATAAAGTGCTTTACTGAGGCTAAGGAGAGTACTGGTGTCACTCACTAGCCCAGGAGATTAGTTCCTCCTACCAGAAGTGGCTTGGATGTGGGAGCTGGGTTGGCAGCAACCTCTCATGTGTCAGTTAGGAATGCACCAAGCTATAATGTCCCCTCTAATACAGTACAATACAGTCTAACATAATCGACTCCATTTGAAGGTCAGAACTGACCAAGGCCCACTTCCCTGCACAAGATATATATATGCCAAAGTATTCTGTAACCATAATTTAATGTCTAATGCTTTGCACACCAGGTGGTTTAGAGATGCATATGGGTATTGGCAGACAAAGCTGTTATATCTGTATCTGGTTTACTAAGTTCCATTGATCGAGGGTTCAGTACAGCAGGGCAAAATAGACTTGATGTCCAGGTTTTGGTAGATAACATTCTTCTGACGTCAACAATTGGGATGCTTCATCAGGCTGCAAAGGCATGGTCAGTTGTATCAGTGCATCCTCCAAGTTCTCACCAGAGCTAGCCACATTTGATGTTGTCCTTACAAATTTTGTCTTTGCCTGCTTCCCTACTAATATAATTCCCTCTTTAGCGAACTCCGACTGCCCAACTGCAATCTTCTCTATCCAGGCTAGCACTATCCTACCTAGTAACGCAGCAATAGTCAGATATTTCTCCAAATCAATCTAATATCCTTAGGGCATGAAGAAATTCTGAAGCACTCCTGTCCCTGCTGATCCAGTCAGGAATGCCTTTGCATATACTGGTGACTTATACACCCACCTAAACTAACATAAAGGGTACTCTATCAGTATTTAATCAAAGTATAATGGGTAGTTCACAGATAAACCCCTATTGTGGAACTCCTGAATAAACAAATGTTGTAGCAAGAGGAAATGATAGGAGAAGTGATGAGAATTGTCACTGTTCTTAATTTAAGAGCATTATCTAAGGGGGGGGGCAGTTTAAAATTGTTGATATCTCAAAATTGTTGGAGGCGTATATAAATCTAAAGCAGTGAGAATACATGTTAGCACTTGCTCCACACTGACAAGTGTTTGTTTTGGAAGCAGGGTGATAATACTTTCAAGAAGTGCCCATAGCTACGCCTTTTTTTCTGAATGAAAATTCGATCATGAAAAGTAAAAATGTTATTTTCTAACACAGTCTCCAAAAAGAGACAAATCAATTCTATGAGTGTTACATCATACCCACTATGTAACATTAGGTACTCCTGTACATATCTAATACCTAAATCATTTGGTATCATAGTGAACAGGGACTGTATGTCCATAGTCACAAGGTTAAATCTCCTACATCACCTAGACTATTAACACACTCATAAAGATCCAGTAAGAACTGTTTGGAGACTTGAAGTACAATTCTATTCATACTAATGGCAGGTCTAAGATGTTTCTCTATAAAAATAGATAAACGCTCTGTGCTCCATCCACTGCCTGAGACTATTGGTCGCATGGGTGGAGCACTAATGCATTTGTGGATCTTTGGAAGACCCTGTATTGCGGGGATCAGGGGGTCAGATGCTGTAAGGAAACTCAACGTGTCTCTAGAAATTATAATTTGTGCCAATAGCTACGCCAATATGTTTCTGGCTCATTGGGAGAATTCAGTCCTATTCAAGATGAAGGAATTTGACACCAGTGTTTTATTCTATCGACATTTTGTCACTGACCTGTTTCTCCTATGGAGGGGTACTAGTTCTGGTTTGGAGAACTTTCTCAATAATATGAATGAACTTTGTGACTGTTTGAAGTTCACAATGTCTTCTTCGAAGACTCAAATTGAATATTTAGAGCTGTTTATAGAGAAATTACAGGGCTCCATGATCAATACGGGTGTGTTCCGTAAAACTTGTTTTAGGAACACACTACTATGTAGGAGCAGTATGCACCCTAATTATGTTTTTCACAACCTTATTCGTGGCCAAGGTATTAGAGCATCAAGGTTGAACCCCACTCAAGAAGGTTTCCAACTGGAGAAGAAACAACTTGAATGTAGGTTGCTACAGAGAGGTTATAATCAAACTGAAATTTTTAAGTGTTGGTCAGACTTAGATTTGCTTAGAGGTGGTGCAGCAGCACCATACTATGGTCCAAGGGTCAAAGGTGAGTCCTGTGACCCTGAAAAGTTGAGTAAACAGGTTAGAGTGCCCTTGTTTTTCACAAGAGACCATCATGCACTTAGGGAGATTCTTAAATTACATTGGCCGATTTTACAGGTGGATCCTGAGATTGGTAGCATAGTTGGTGATAACCCTTCCTTTCGTTATAGGAATACAAATAATCTGAAGAGGCTATTATGTCATGGGAATGACAGATCCAGTAACTCAGTTGAGGTTGGTGTTACACTACCATGTGGTAAGTGTAATTTTTGTGGGCTTATTAACAAGTCTGACTTTTTTGATCATCCTGACCTTAAGAGAAGATTTGTGTTCAAGGTTAATGCTGATTGCAGAACTACTAATATGGTCTATTTAGCAGAGTGCACATTATGTGCATCATTTTATGTGGGAAAGACTAATAGATCACTGAGAGACCATATGAGGGAACATGTTTATTGTATACGCAAGGGTGCTGAGCACAATGCCCTCTCTAAGCATGCTATTATTCATGGGGAAGGACATGCATTTAGTTTCAAGGTCATTGATGTTGTTATGCCCACAATAAGAAAATGTGATATTTGCAACCACACTGAGGACAAGGAGAAGAACTAGATGATCATCCTTAGAGATGATAGAGGAAAGGGTCTTAATGACTGTGTTACCATTAAGCCCCTACTTAAGAAAAGGAGGATACCTAAATGATTTTAATGTGCTTTTTATTATGCATTCTAGTATGTCTTAGCATAGATTTTCAAGATAATATGTACTTTTTTATTTTATTATATATAGTATTATTATTATTTTGATGCTTTTTTCAATATGTTTATATTTAGTTAGTGTTATTGTATAGTCACATAGAGTTGTGTTGTTGTTTTCTAAGTTTGGATGATGTTGTCCTGAATAGACGTATTTTTCTTTTTAAATTTACGCAATTTTTATGATGTCATGTTATTCATTGTGATTTGGTTCTGATTGGTTTGAATTTTCAATGTAGTATATATTGTCTTTGTTCTTATTGTGTGAGGAAGGTCTGATGAAGCAATTTCTCGTGAAAGTGCTTACCTATTTAATAAACACAGTGTTCGTTGCATTTTATTCTCCTTGCAGTTTTGATTTTTTTGTTTTATGTTTTATGCTGCCTTGGTCGTCCCCTTTCTTGGAGGATTTGGTCAATTTGTTTATTATTTTTGAGAGTGACAGGACGTTCATCCTGTGGGTTATCATTTGGTTTTATATTATCTTTTTTTAAAAGTTGATGTGGAACTGCATGTAGGCATTCTTGTTTAATGGCGTACCTGATAATGGCAGTGGGTGAACCACATGTTCTGCTTCTAACATTAGAGGTGATCACTCATGGTGGACTGGAAAATTGGCTTCGTATTGTTGCTAATGGAATCCATTATTGGTGTCCATACATTCACTGCTGCAGTATTCTTAATGATACAGGATTCCCTGCCATGGAAGCCTGACATCCACCCAGTCTTCTAAAGACTTCTGAATTTAAAAGGTATGCTGAATGTCACCATGTGCTCCCTGTGTAACATAGGGCATAAAGGTAACATTCAGACTTACCAAAAACAGAAATTCTTTGTCTCCAGTCTGAACGTATCTTTTGCACTGTCAGTCTGTTTACCTGTGTCAGTCTTCTGCCAGTTGAATCCATTTTCATTCTCCAGTGACTTCCTTCACCTGTTTGCTGTTTTTGCAAAGTAAGTGCCCCACTGGGAATTTTTTTCACTTGTCTTTTTGTGTTCCTTTAGGTTAATGTCATCGAGGAAGGGTAAATGCCAGTGTGGGAGACAGATTCCTCATAGATACCACCACTGTAAGTGTCTTATTTGCTTTGGTGCTTCTCATGGCCATATATCTTGTATTATTTGTCAGATGTTTGTTCCAAAAACCTTTTGCAGTTGACTTTTTTCCCTTTCCTTGTATCTTGAGAAACAGCTTTTTCAGCTACTCACTAAAGATACTATGGAAGGAATCTCCCACCTTGAGAATCAGCCGTTATGGAAGAAGAAGGTGAAAAAGGTATGACTGGAATGTTCTACTGTCCAGCCTCTGCCAGGTGTTTCTCCCGAGGTCGGTATGAACCCAGAGACTCGCTCAGCTGTGTTGTCGGATTTCTCTGCCACAGCCATGTTGGAGGCCGGTCAGGATCCATCTGGCAACACGTCCAAAGACACTTTGCAGGCATCTATCGCAGATGTTCACAGGGAACCATGGTTGATTTTTTTCTGAGGTGCCTTCGAGAGTTCATCAGTTTTTAGTTGGGGAAGAAGTTCCTGCTATGGTTCTTGACTGTTATCCTGGATCTGAGCCTTCTCAGGATGTTTCCCTAAAAACAAAACAAAAAATGAAATGTGTTTCTTCTGCTTCTAGGGATCCACATAGAGGGTGGCAGGCTTTTACTCAGGGGATATTTTCTGCCTTACTGTCCTTAAAGCCTCCTCATGGGGTTTCAGTTTCTGCTCCTCTTTGGTCCTCTACTTCTCATAAAAGTCCTACAGACCAGGATTCTTCTGAAGATGAGTTGGATTCTGATGACAAATCCCTAACTTATTCTACTCAAATTCATCTTCCTCTGGACTATGGATCAGAGGAGGAGGAATCTATTAGTTCTGATGTTCCTTTGGAGGAAATTTCCTTTGGGGACACACTCTCTATGATGATGGATCTTTTTACATGGGATTGTGCTCAGGTCTCTGATATCCATAAGAAGTACTATGAGTTGTTGCAGTTGGGCTCTCTTAAGCCTGTGGCTATTCCTCCTGCTTTGGCTGCTTTACTGGATGCTTTCTCCAGTGCCTCCCATGCACCTGATTCTCTCCTCCCTGCTCTCAAGATGTCTGATAGGTTTTATCGGTTTCCTGAGTATTGTCCTTTTTTATATAAATGTCCTGCTGCTGACCCCCTGTAGTGTCTGCAGACTCTGATAAGATGTCTCAGTTGCTTCCTTTGCCCAAGTTATTACCTGCTGGCAAGGATAGAAGAACTATGGACAGGCTGGGCAAAAAGATTTACACTTCTGCTATCCTAGATTTTAGGGCTATTAATTATCAGACCCATGTGTCTAGTTTTGTGTTGTCTCTTCTTCAGGTATGTCAATTTATTTCTGATTTTACAGACTCTGAGGGTAAAAGTTCTGTTCTTTCCTTGCTAGGGACTTCCTCTCAAGTTATTCATCATTCTATTAAATGTAGTTATGATGCGGGATGCCTTTTCTAGGGCTGCTGTTTTTGGTTCAGTTATGAGGAGGTATTATTGGCTTAGGCTTCAACCTCTACCTGATTTTATTAAAGTTAAGTTGACTGATGCTCTTCTGGATTCTAAACTTTTGTTTAGGGAAGCTGCTCCTGGATTGTTTAAGTCCCTTCAGGATAAGGCTAAGGCCTTATGGGAACTTAAGCATGTGATTGTTTCTCCTGTGCCTAAATTTCAGAGAAACTACCCCGCTAAGCCTGCCTTTGTTTGTAGGCAGTCTCATCCTTCTACTAAAGGTAAGAGGAGTGGCAAAGAGACTCCTCCTGCAAAGACTACTCAATTTTTTGGGACTCCAAAGCCTTCCTTTCTGGACAAACCAGGTGCTGTGTGAGCATCCATCCCTTCCAAGCAACATTCCTCTTTCTCTTCCTCTTTCTCTTTCTTTTCTGGTTTGGCCTCAGATCACTCAGGATTCTTGGGTTCTGTCAGTCATTCATCAGGGGTACTTCATGGTGTAGAAACCCTGTCCTCCTTTTATGGGCATCCTTCAGTCTTCTTGGGAACATCTTCCCTTTTTACCAGAGGTTCTTCAAGATCTCTTATGTTAGGGTACTATTCAAGAGGTGCCTGTGTCTCACAGGAGGAAAGGGTTCTACTCCCAACTGTTTCTAGTGCCCAGAAAAGAGAGCACTTGGAAATCTATTCTAGACTTCTCTCATCTAACACTTTTCTAAAGGTACCTTCCTTTTGGATGTTGCCCCTTCAGATTCTGTTCCTCTCTTGCTGTCTCAGGCCTATATGGTATTTCTGGATCTCAGAGATGTTTATCTCCATATTCTGATCCATTCTCTTTTCAGGACATGTTTTGTGTTTTTTGTTGCTTCCTGGCATTTTCAGTTCTCTGCTTTGACTTTTGGCCTTTCTACTGCCCCAATAGTGCTCACCAAATGCCTTGCTCCTGTGATTGCCTTTTGCAGACTTCAAGAGATCCAAATTTTTCCTTATCTGTATGACGTGTTGATTCCGGCATATTCTCCAGAAACCCTTTTGCAAAGTCTTCCTTTTGCCGTCTCCCTTCTTCTGAGCCTGAGGTTCACAGTAAATTTCAAAAAATCTTCTCTGACTTCTTCTAAGGATCATGTTTTTCTGGGTTACATGAATCAGACAGTGTCAATGCCTGCATCCCTGCCCCCTCCAAAGGCCTTAACTCTCATTTCTTTCCTTCACTCTCTTCTTCCTCTGGCTTTCATTACCAGCAGGGAGCTTCTGAGAGTTCTGGGTTTCAAGGCATCCACCATTCTGATGCTCCCTCTAGCCAAACTTCATATGAGAAAGTTTCAGTAGTTTCTGAAGTCAATGTGGTTTCAACATGCTCATCTTCAAGAATTTGAAGTTCCTATTCTTCCTTGTCTCAGACAGGATCTTCTCTGGTGGATTCAGCAGTTGCCTCTGAATTCAGGGATCCCTTTATATCATCTTCTTCCCTCTCAGGAATTGTTCATGGATGCCTCAGACATGGGAAGTAAGAGACATTTGGCTCCCTAAAGGTACAGGGGGGTGTGTTTGCCTCATCAGCAGAAGAAGCACATCAATGTCAAAGAGATGAGAGCCCTTCTGCTGGCTCTTCAGGCCTTTCAGTCTCTCTTTTCTCCACGGCATCTCAAGGTATTCACAGACAATACCAAGTGATGTGGTATATCGACAAGCAGGGTGGAAAAAGATCTTATCTTCTTTGCCAGTTGGCAGTTCTGGTATGGGATCTTGCTGTCAAGTGTCAAGTGACTCTTCAGGCAGTTTATATCCCTTCCAGTCAGAACACTGTGGCAGACACTCTGAGCAGGTCCTTAACTCAACCCCTGGAATGGTTGCTATACATGCATGTGTTTCTGAACATTATCTACCAGTGGTGTACTCCTCAAGTGGATCTTTTTGCCTCCCCTCTGAACAGACAACTTCCTCTGTTTTGTGCCAGAGTCCCAGTTCCTCTGGTATGGAAGGTGGGCACCCACTCGGTTCCGGGTCCTTTGATATGGAAGGTGGACACCCACTCATTATCTTGGAAGGGGTTGTTTCTTTATGCATTCCCTCCCCTTCATCTCATTCCAAAAGTCCTGTTCAAAATCCAACAGGATGCTCCAAAAATCTTGTTGGTGACTCCCTTTTGGCTGTGAAAGCACTGGTTACCACTTCTTCTACATCTAGCTAGGAGCAAGCATCACACATTATCTCACAAGGTGGCTCTAATCACAAAAGACAGGGGGTCACTTATCCATCCCCACCTGTCCATGCTGTACCTGACACTGTGGGTGATAGCTTAGGATTTTGATTCCTCATAGGCACCTTTTTTTCTGAGGACATGCTGCAAGTCTTGCAGGAGGCCAGGAAACTAGGAAATCCTACTTATCCAGATTGAAGAGGTTTTCTTTTTGGTGTCTCTCTCATAACCTGAATGAACTTACTGTGGATGCTCCTTTTTTCTCTGTTATTTGTGTTAGTTGCTAAATGCTGGTTTGGCTTATTCTTCTATTAAGGCCCACCTATCAGCTATTTCTGCTTGTCTGCCTTTTTCTCCTCCTTTAGCTGCTAGATTTGAGATGAGACAATTTCTTAAAAGCATCCTTAATATTAGACCTCCCAGGAAGCCTGTTCCTCCTCCCTTGTATCTTAATTTTGTTTTGGAGAAGATGACTCAGGCTCCTTTTGAGCCTGCTGCTTTAGCTTCCTTGCAACATTGCTCCAGGAAGACTGTTCTTTTATTAGCACTTACTTCTGCCAGAAGGGTGTCTGAGTTGCAGGCCCTTAAGGCTTGTCCTCCTTTTTTGATTTTTCATGAGGACAGAGTGTCCTTGCACACTAACCCTTTTTTATGCTAAAGGTGGTTAATGGGCTATCACTTAATTTATCTATTAATCTGCCTACTTTTTTCCCCTCTCCCCAAAATGGCAGTGAGAGGGTACTGCATACTTTAGGCATGCATAGACAACTTAGAATTTATTTGGATGTGACCAATGCTATCAGAAAACCTGATCAGCTATTTGTTTCTTTTAATCTTAGATCTTTGGGGCTTGCTGTATCCAAGCAAACTATTTCTTCTTGGATTTCTAAGGCTATTATATTTTGTTACAATTTTAATGGCAAGAACCTTCCTTTTTTAATTAAGGTTCATTCTACTAGAGCTGTGACTTCTTTGTGTGCCTTTTTCAAAGGCTTAGATACTAATTATTTTCATGAAGCAGCTACCTGGACTTCTGTGCATACCTTTACCAAGAACTACAAGTTGGATTGTATTTCCAGAGCTAGGGCTGGTTTTGCTAGTTCAGTTCTTCATGATTTTTAGGGGACTCTTCTGCCCCTTCCTCCTCCCTAGTTTCCTCTTGAGCTTTGTCACTCTCCCATATCATTAAGTATCTTGCAGCAGTGAATGTAAGGACACAGCACAGTTGTGTAAAATCTTACCATAATGGTAGATGTCCGTGCTATCACTGCTGCAGTATTCGCTCCCTCCCTCCATTCCCCTAGCTCTTTACTTTCCTGGATGTACACATTATCTCTTGGATTCCTTGGACTGATGTTCCTCCTGGGGCAATCAGTTCTGTTTTTGGTAAGTCTAAATGTCATTTTTTATTCCCTACATTATGCAGGGTGTAGATGGTGACATTTGCCATACCTTTTAAATTCAGAAGTCTTTGGAAGACTGGTCAGATGTCAGGCTTCCTTGGCAGCGAATCCCATATTGTTAAGAATACTGCAGCAGTGAAGGCAAGGACATCTAGTGTTATGGTAAGATTTTGCACAAATGTACATTATTTTGTCTTTTTGCTTTTTTGGATTGGAGGCAGTAAGTGGGGACAGAGTTAGCTACTTAAAATAGCTAAATTGTGGTCTGTGTTGCGGCTGAACAGGTTAGGGTCCATACCAGGGGTGGGTAATTATTTCTAGTTATGTGTAGGAATCAGAGACCATATCATTGTGCATTATTTTGTTTAATTTCTAAATTTGTATTTAATTTACATTTATATTTATTTTTGTGTAGAGATTTTATGGTCTAGTGCTAGAGGAGAGAAGCACTGTGGATTATTACAGTGACTCGTGTAAAATTTGGATTTTGAACCATGTCAGCCTGATGGGAAGAGGAAATATACAGTTTGGGGTGATCTAAAAAAATATTGACTTTTTCACTCACCAAAAGCTTTGTGGAGTGGGGTAGTAACCATGGTTCGCAGTGTTCAAAGTTTGGTGTGTTGTTATTAATGTACAGGAAAGCTATTCACTAGAGTATTTCCTAAAAAAAAGTAAGAGTCGTGTTTTTCCAAAATGAAATGGTTACACTTGAGATGAGACATTGAGCTGTGAGGGGATGCCAGCATGTTACCGGGGAGTGGGAGTGGGGGCCCCAGGGTTTGGAAAAGCTTGTGGTCTGAGTGGAGGGTTAAGGGGGCAAGGCTGTCTACAAATGGCTAAGGACTGGACTAGGATAGTGATTATAGGGGAGTGTTGTTCATGCTAAAATTCTAATATCAAGGTTTTAGTGAAAAAAAATTATTAGGAAAAAAACCCGTACTGGTGTACCAGGGTCAACTAATAATGTTAGCAATGAGGCCATTGCATGGACTAAAGTTGATGGTGAGCTATTGATGTGAGGTTGGATCTTGGTTACTGGGTATGGACAGACTTGATTCAGGGGGACGAAAGACTATCCCAGAGAATTGGATCCAGAGGTTAATGTTTAAACCTTTTATTATTAAGTATAAGCAAATGGCAAGAGTTAGCCATGGGATTACCTAATGGGAGTGTGTTTAAAAATATGTGGTGTGAAGGGAAGGATGAATACTGATCAAAAGAAATCCATTTTAACTTTGAATAAAGATTAAACAAATGTAACAAGTACAAACAAAATGTCATGGTGTTACAAAAGTTAAAAAACTTCAGTTATTGGAGTGATGTGGGAAAACTGTGACCATGGCTTAGCTAGATATGGCTCTCTTTGTGTGAGTGTGTGCGGTTGGCTTGCTGTTGGAGCAGTAGCTCTAATGCGGTCTTCGGATATACCCTTTTGTTAAAACTACAGAACAAGTAAACATAAAAACTGTGCCATAACTCAAAATGAATTTAGTCTAAGAATAGCTTGGTGGAAAGGACTTGCGAGTGTGCATGCATAAGCCTCAACATGCTAAGAGGCCAATGTGGAACACAGACTATAGCAATGTGAGACAAACAGTCAAAATGCGGAACACCTTATTTTTGCACTGAGAGAAAAGTGTACCCTGACCATGGCCATGGCTTTCCAACTAAAATACACACACACACACACACACACACACACACACACACACACACACACACACACACACACACACACACACACACACACACACACACGCACACAAACACATACACACACACACACACACACACACACACACACACACACACACACACACACACACACACACACACACACACACACACACACACACACACACACACACACACACACACACACACAGCAGTAACTTCACTGTTGGTATAATTTATGTATTTCTTTACTCTGCCAATTAAGTGTCAATAACTGCTGGATACAGATAGTCACACACAAAGATGCAAACGCACAGATACACAGGTGACCAACCACATACCCATTCACTGAAATTTATCGAGCAATTTGTGCCACTTTATTGACCCAGTCCTTTTCAGATGTTTCATTCTGATTAATTGAAGGAAGAAATACATACATTGTACGAACAGTGAAGTCACTGCTGTCAGACACATACAGTCCAAAACATTACATCTCCATCACCCCCTTCTCGAACATACACATACAATGTTCTCAGCTATCCTTCACTTTGCTAAATGTCCCTGATTTTTTTTCCTCATATTGCTGTCTGTTCTTCAGGCATTTTTCACATAGTGAGGACTGCATTTCCAAAGTAAATAAATACATGCTAAGGCAAAATGTGTTATTTTATCAAATTTTAAAGTACATAACAATATTTAAAATGTGTCTGATTTGGAAACTTTGTCTCCAGTTTTTTTTTCATCCCTGATTCTTGACCCAAGACATTGTCAAATGTTGATGTACACATCATACCTCTCAAGTATCCAAATTTTCCTCATATTTTTGGTCTTTTCCTCATAAAATCTATGTTTTCTGGCAAATCACTGAATGCTGAGTCTCTAAGTAATTACATACATTTGAGCTTCAAATGTTATATCCTTCAGAAAATGTGTGACACTAATCTTGTTATTCGAGTAACTTTCTAAGTTTATAAGAGCAATATTTAAAATTGGTTCCTTTTTTGGGCTATTATCCCCCCATTAATTAAGGCTATCTCCAGATTTATTGTGCTGAGAGGTGGAAAGCTATGACACTCATGCATACACACACACACACACACACACACACACACACACACACACACACACACACACACACACACACACACACACACACACGCACATTCACCCTTGCCATACCTCTCATCTGCCCAGGTGTTTTCAGAATGCTCAAATTTTCGCCACATATTTTTGGTCTGTTCCTCATAAAATATGTAGTTTTCTGGTAAATCACTAAGGAATGAAATAATAAGAAAATATCAGAAATTTGAGTTTCAGACATCATATTCTTCAGAACATGCATGGTAACACAAACCTGTTATTCTAACAACTTTCTAAGTTTATAAGAGCATTATCTAAAAAAATGTCCCTATTTTTATGGCTTTATCACCACATTATGTTTGGCTATTGACTTTATCCAGATTTCTTATTCTAGGAGTTTAAGAGGTATGCATTTAAAGAGAAGGAAAAAATAAAAGAGAAGCAAAAACAGTACTAAAGTAAAATAACTACAATACTAGCAGTTAAAAGGATTTTTAACTGCTGGTATTGCACTTATTTACTTTGGTGCTATTTTGCTTCTGTTTTCTTTTTTCTCCCTCTCTTTAAACATAGCTTTCCACAACCATTCCTGGTACACAAATGGTCATGTATTTGGGAGCTGTCATTGGCTCCCATCCTCAGGAACAGTTACTTGATTGTTTCATTTACAGTGATAGTGATTGGCTGTAATTGCAGTATATGAACCAATCAAAAACTGTGTAGCACAGCCAATGCTGTTCAATGTTGAACAGCGGAGCAGCTATTTGGTTTGTATACCACAGTTCTGATTGGCAGTAATTGTAGTATACAAACCAATCAAAAGCCATGTAGTGGAGCTAAAGCTGTTTAATGCAGAACAGCAGAACAGTGGGTTCATCTTTGACTGAATGTAGAGCATTCCGCATAATCCAGAGCACTTGGCTGCTCAGTGTGCATGGTTGGCTCGCTGTTGGAGTGTTAGTTCTTCCAGTAAGATGAACCAGCCCTTGTGATCTTCATCTAAATAAAATAAATAAGGTTTGTATTGCATCTGCAGATAAGAATGTGATAAAGATAAATAAAAGTAAGGGACCTGAAGCAAAGCCCTATGGAATACAATACCTGTCAACCTCTTAGTGCAAGAAATCTGGACAAAGCCTGACAAAATGGGGGACAAAGGCCCAAAAATAGGGACAAATTTTAAATTTTGTTCTTATAAACTTATAAAGTTGATAGAGTAAAAGGGTTTGGGTTAACATACATTTCCTTATTGAACTGAAGTCTGAAACTCAAAATGTTGTCATTATTTAGCAACTTCAATCCTCAGAGCATCCCAGTGATGTGCCAGAAATTCACAAATCTTTGTAAGGAATAAACAAA
The DNA here is from genome assembly GCF_019279795.1 of Protopterus annectens. Classification (NCBI taxonomy): domain Eukaryota; kingdom Metazoa; phylum Chordata; order Ceratodontiformes; family Protopteridae; genus Protopterus; species Protopterus annectens. Next base: position 225,373,676 of record NC_056751.1, on the reverse strand, counting down.
AATATGAGGCATAAATCTTGACATTCTGCAAAAATCTGGACACTTGAGAGATATGGCAATACCCCGTCTGTAAAGTTATAAGAGTGGATTCATTACCAGTGTTTTTTGAAGTGAGTGGCAAATATTAAGAACATATCACATGCAGATCCTTAGATTCTATCATTCTAGCGATTGTATTCTGTAGTAATGAGTTAGAGTGTACATTGTATAATACACAATTGGACATATATGATTTGCCTTTGCAGTTTTAGCTATACAAGCATGAGTAAAAAATATAAAAGGCTGCAGAATACGAGTTGAAAAAGTTGTTTTAATGTCAGCTGTGGAGCTAAACAAATATGTTTGCCTGGTTACATGCCCAGTCATAACTACAGCAATATCACAGGGCACTGTAAATGCAGCAATGTGTGCTGGGATACTCAAGATCAAAATGTCTTAGTGGAAGTACTTCATTTTCACTTTCTGAGATGATAAATGTTATTTCGTGTATGTGAGTGTACATACACATACATACACACAAACACAAAAACTTTTGGTGCAATAAGTCAGGCAGCATGCTTCTGGAATAGAAAATCCTTGTTGATATGCAGAGATAGTAATAAGAAGTCAGAAATGACCTCCAGGTCAGTACTTATCATGGGAAAAACATTAATCACATAGCCACTATGAATAGTGATTATATTGTTCATATGAACCACATGTTGTACAAAGAACATTATAAGTACTTAACCGATAAAGTTATCAAATCGTAACACTTCCCCTGTGTCTTTAAATTTACTATGATCTGCCCTGTGTGGTGAATATAGCATTTTAAACAAGCAAAGCATTTAACAGTAAAAATGTAGTGCATGAAAAAAGTGATAATTAAAAAATAACTTTATGGGCTTAAATTAATGTACGTTATACACAGGATAATATAATAATCAAATGAATAGCCTAACACATCAATGACTGAATATAAATGAAATTTACAATCTAGCTTAGCAATGCGCTTTATAACACTGAACCTTGAACTAATAAAAGGCAGTTTGTTACAAAATGACCAATTAATAAAAAATCAACAGGCCAGTCATAGAAACTCCTGAGTCAGCAGAGCTGTACCGTGATGACTGCAGCAGTAAGTCCCTGGCTTTAATACACCTAATTGAATGCAGACAAAGCATTAATGTCCCAATCAATCTTAACTTGGCAGAAGCCTTGCTTAACACGTTGCTAGAAATTTGAGCTACTAACATAAAAAGTATTGGAATTCAGCAGTCTATTTGCTCAAGTATAATGTGAACAATTGTAAAGATGAGGTTCGGGTACTAAATATCATGTGATATGATTACTATAACTCTTGTACAAAATTGTATGCAGTGTTTCTCATAATATTTGTTGACTTTTACTTTTAATAGACATTTTTAATTCATGCTGAGTGATATTTCATGTTTAATAAAATGGGGAGTCATTATGAGGATTTCTCATTGGACAAAGCATATCATGTGACAGCACATTATTCTATGATATGCATAGTCATGCTTCCCTAAATCAACACCATAATCAGGTTTTATATTCCATAAGTATCTCTACATATGAAACAAAAGTATTATCAACAATAAACGCCAATAATCATGAATTACTGTTCATTGTGCTAAGCATGCTTGCGTGATGAGTAGGGTGTTTGCATGTCAGGAAATAGCAGCACATGTTGTAGCCAGCTGAAAAACAATGGCTAGCAGAATTATATCCTAATGAAAGTATAATGAGATGTGATGTATGCTAATAACATGCAAAACCAAGGCAGTGATTCAGAAGCATATAAAACCAGAGCAAACATGTCATGCCCAAGTTAGCTCTGAATTTGGCCATATGCTCATGTGCAGCCACAGAAAAACTTTAAAATATGTTAACGGTTGCTGCAGCTATTGTAAACCTGTTATCTACAAGAGTACTTGATAGGAAGCACTGTTGCTGATGTTTCCGGATGTTGGTCTCAAAGGTATAAGGTTTTCAGGCTATGTTTAACCTGCCATGTGCTCAATGAAATTGAAATAATGGTCTGCTACAGGGTGGACAGGCAAACCATACAGCATGGACATCTGCTGGTCCCATCTGCAAACACATGGGAACTGTGGAGAACCAATTACAGCAGATGCTGATATATGTGTTGCTTTACATATCTTAGCTAAAAGGAACCTTTAGTGACATACAAGGGACACAGTGGGGAGATTACAGCCTTCAGCCTCAAGAATACTCTACCAGTTCCTCAATGCAATGCTTCAACATGTTGAAAACCATCCAGTGGAAAGAACAAGCACCTTGCAAAATTTCTATATGATGGCCCATTTCCTTGAGGTACTGCTGGTATAGACTGTACCTGCATTGAAATAAAGCCACCACTTAGTGAACAGAGAAGTATGCATATGAACAGCAAAGGGTTTCATGCCATCAACTGCCAGGTAGTTTGTAATGCATAATGTGTCACTTACAATATGTGTGCATGCCAAACCTGCAACGTCTACCAAAGGTTTGGAAAGAGTAACTTCCCACAAGGGCATATAATGGGGCATTCTGAATAAACCACATGATCCCATTGAGCAAGGTTGCAACAATATCCCCACACAGACTAGAAACATCATAAAGCATGTGTTTGACCTGCTCCAGTCACAGGTTCACTGTCTGGATACATCCAGAGGTGCCCTGCAATATTACTCCGTAATTTCTGCAAAAATATTGACTTTGTGCACTATCTTACATAATATTATACTCAGGAAACAGTTCCAGGAGGGTGGCCCAGTACAAGGAATGCAGTTCCCAACAACACAGGCAGTGGCAGCACATACAGATGAGGGTCAGATAAGGAGCCAGCAGCAGAAGATGACCATGGAAGACACAGGCAGGCATAATATGCCATGGCACTGGCTAGGAGGTTGTGAAGTGCATATACACTCACCTCTTAAATAACATAAGTGCTTAGCAGATAGAGATAATAACATTGATGCATATAAACAAACTAGACTATGCTTACCCATGCACTGTCTGGCTACTGTAAGCATCAGACATAGGCAACCCAAGGTTCAAGCACTGAATAGCAGTTGCAAATGTGTATAAACAAGCTGTCATTAAAAATATTACAATACATAAACAGAGTAAACAGACAGAAAAAAATTATGATGTGTACACAAGAATATTGCAATAAAAACTGATATATCCAGCAAATACAAACAATAACAATGATGCATGCAATCAAAAATTGGTGCTTACCTATGCATTGCCAAGCCATTCTGTGCATCAGGCATAAGCAGCCCACATCAGATACCCTTACAGAGATCCTTAAACACCTGCCAACAGACACAGTCATGGAAGGGATTATTAGAGGCATGTAAATCAATGAGCTATCCGTGATAAAAATGGAATTACCTTGCTCTTAGCATTGGGGAAAGAAAACTGCCATGAGGATGAGCCCTTACGAGATTTTGGATACATATCTCTGCTTTGATTGATAAAAAAATGCATATAAAAACACAAATTAACATACAGGATAGTGCCCTTACTTTATAGTTATGGAACAGAGTATGCCAATATGCACCAGTCAGAGCATAGTCAAGTATTTCCCAAATATACCTATATACTGTAAAGCAATGCACCCTAAAAATACAAACAATATTCTAAACAATACAAGTATTCCAAAATAACAACCATAGTTGTAACCTATGAGAACACAACCAACACTGTAATAACCAGATGCATTCCCCCAGTAACTTCAGAACACAAAAAAGAATACCAGATGCAAAAAAGGTCACCTAACAAGCAGACAAGTATCTTAAGCAGAACAACAGCATATGGAATGCAACAGAAGCTTATTTAACTACCTCAGTGACACAGTTGTACACATAGCAATGTCAGTGGTATAACACTTAGCATACTTGTCTTTGGTGGAGAAGGCAGTGTGTTTTATGCCCACACAAGTATAGTGATGGCTGACACTGCAGTACAGAATAAGAAGGATGATGCACTCTTCAGTGTGTCAACGTTTGGATGAGATGTTAAACTGAGTCCCCATTTGTTTGATTTGGTGGTAGCTCAGGTGGATATTAAAGATCCATTGGCATCTATTAAAAAGAGTAGGAGAGGTTACCTGATGCCCTGATCATATTTCCCTTAATAGTATAAATACCACCTTGGGTGTCTCCTGAAAAGTGACTAATAGCTTACTGTGATTCAGTAGGTCAACAAAAGATAAATAAAAAAAAATAATTAAACACTATTATAGTGGCACATGTCAAGAGATATACCTGTTACAATAAAACAAACATCTGTACACATGAAAGACTGTGTGCTGTATGACCCCATATATTAAATGTCAAATGATTTGAAGAGATTTCAGCGAAACACTGCAAAAAGACAGCACAACGGAAAAAAATGAACAGCTGTATGGAAGAAGACACACCCTGGTCATACAGCAAATATGTTGAGACCTGTAGAGTCAGCAGCACTTGGGGAAAGAAAGCAATCTTCCACAGCATGATGGAAGATCCATACCCCACATCATGCTTATAAGGTGCAGGTAAACCCTTCTGGGAATGTGGAATATGATAATTAGCTTGCAGCATATTACCCTTTCTGAATAAGGCATAATTAATAATACACAACAATGTTAGGAGTACGTCTGACCTGCAGAAAGCGTTTGTATTGTCACTTATTACCATCCTCACATGTCCTATTATCCCATTACCACAATTGCACTATATAAACAAAAATAACAAAGTCTGATGGCATAAATATACCCCCGGATTTAATAATCTTCTGTGCAATGGTAGCAGCCATTTAGGAGCAGGACGGCAGCGCGCCATGTTAATTAATGCCTGAGCTCCAAATTCTACATGGAACATGTAAGAGTGCAGGGGGCGTGTCTGAGAGCAGAGCTTTCAGAATATACATTCCCACGCAATGAAGAACAGCAGAAAGGCCAAATGAATGAGCAAGACCACTCATAGGGTGTCCACATACCCCTAGCAACATCCCCCCATGTATACAACAGCAATAGTAAATACAAGGAAAATAAACATTCCATGTTTCTATTTATAAATCCGATTAAAGCTAACCGTAGGTGCGCGGGTTTGCCCATTGCTTAACTACTGTTAATGCAGCTTAAATGGCTGAAGAGGCTAACAAGGACAATATATGCAAATGATGTAGTATAGCAATAGTGTATTGGGCAGAGCATTCACCTTATGAGCAGGCATTCCAGGTTTGAGTCCCACTGCAGCACATTCCCTTTTCCATGTCAAATCACCTTATGACCAATATTTTAGTTGCATAACCTACTAAATAACATATATTTGTGAACTGGAGTATTGCATTAAATGCAGATGTGAGGTATCAGTGTCATAATGTCCACAGATAATCACGTGTCCCATACAGTATATGAACATAGGAATCATGGATACAAATGGAAGGTAAAATGTGTAATGAATGATAACTCCATACAGCTTCCAAATCCCCCACCTTCCCAAGAAACATTAGACATTACTTTCTAAAGCAATGCATTTGTAAGTGGGAGTAAGTGCTAATAAGCAAGTGTAAGCACTATTAAGCAATAGTAAGCATATGTAAGCACTAGTAAGCGGATTAAGCCCGTTTGTGTGGAGGTAAGAAATGCACACACAGGTTAAGCAATATTGAAGCTAATTCTCTGTAAGCATATTTAACCGGAGGTTAGCATTGCTTACCCTTTCACAAATCCACACAAACCCGCTTACAACTGTTTAAAAATGCCTTACTCACTCTGTATTCAATGGCCCTTGTTCTGCCCAGCAACAAAATAAAGAGCCTTGCAATTCTTGAACCTAGGACCCTATAGTCACAGCAGTTAACCACCAAGCCATCACAGCAATACATAAGAATGAGGTATCACCAAACAAATCCTCACTATAGTAAAATGAAACTGAACATGTGAAAGGAATCAGTATACAGTAATATGTTCTATAGCCCACTACATAACAAAAATATGTGAAGTGGAGTACTGAAGTATGCCCAGGTGTGAGGTGTAAATGTAAATATATATATATATATATATATATATATATATATATATATATATATATATATATATATATATATATATGAGATGTAATGAATAATAAATCAATGTCAAAAAGCAAATATAATGCAGAGTTAAATTTAAGCACCACAAAGCATTACACATGCCAGTTTAGGAGGTGTAAGAAATGTTTAGGCAAGCTAACTCAATGTGCCCAGTGATATACCCATTTAAACGATGCCAACCTTAGTTAAGCAGGTTTGCCCATAGCTTAGCCTTTTCAAAACTGGTCAATCATGGCAAAGTGCGAGAATTCTGCCCTACTTAAACCCAACAGGTGGGAATACATCTCATAACTGGTTTTAGCTTCCCCTTGCTGGCACCATGGCAGAAATGGGAGAGGTTGTGTGGTTCTGGGTGCAGTGCGGGGGCATCTAGGAGTCCAGAGTCATGGCAGGACTCCTTGTCAAAGACCATGAGCAGACACTGCTGCAGGGCCAGTACCAGGGTTCCCAATATAAGATGGAAGCCTGGTCATACAGCAAATATGTTGAGAATTGTAGAGTCAACAGCACTTGGAAAAGAAAGCAATCTTCCACAGCATGATGGCAGATTCATACACCACATCATGCTTATAAGGTTCATGTAAACCCTTCTGGGAATATGGAATATGATAATTACCTTGTAGCATATTACCCTTTCTGAATAAGGCAATTTACATAATAAGCAAAAGAGGTAAACATGGTATTGGATTCTACTTGATGATGTGCTCAGTCCTGATTAGCACAGGAACATGGGCTAATGCTATGGCAGCTAAAGTCTTCCAAGTGTGTCTCATCAGCAGTAATGTCAGTCAGTGATGTGATAAGGATCCGGCAAAGTCACACCCTGAATGGGGGTATCAGACAAGTAACTCTTACAAATACATTTAAGGTAGACTCACTGTGAAATGTGAATGAACCTTAATCCAAATATTGGCCATGTGATATTAAATTTATGTGAGGTGGCTATGCAAACATCTAAAACATGGGGGGGGGCAATGCCTAACAATGTGAATGATATACTAAAACAAATGTAAAAATGACTAAAATGTAAAGCATATGTACACTTTAAAACCAGTGTATATGTATGGCTTTAACTCATTCCATGAATAAAGGTAGTCTAATTAATAATACACAACAATGTTAGGAGTAAGTCTGACCTGCAGAAAGCATTTGTATTGTCACTTATTACCATCCTCACATGTCCTATTATCCCATTACCACAATTGAACTATGTAAACAAAAATAACAAAGACTGATGGCATAAATATACCCCTGGATTTACTAATCTTCTGTGCAATGGAAGCAACCGTTTAGGAGCAGGATGGCAGCATGCCATGCATATTAATGAAGGCGAGCTGCCTGAGCTCCAAATTCTACATGGAGCATGTAAGAGTGCAGGGGGCATGTCTGAGAGCACAGCTTTCAGAATATGCACTCCCACGCAATGAAGAACAGCAGAAAGTCCAAAAGAATGAGCGAGACTGCTCATAGGGTGTCCACATACCTCCAGCAACATCCCCCCACATATACAACAGCAATAGTAAATACAAAGAAAATAAACATACAATTTTTCTATTTATAAATCCGATTAAAGCTAACCGTAGGTGCGGGTTTGCCCATTGCTTAGCTACTGTTAATGCAGCTTAAATGGCTGAAGAGGCTAACAAGGAAGATATATGCAAATGATGTAGTATAGCAATTGTGTGGTGGGCAGAGCATTGACCTTGTGAGGAGGCATTTCAGGTTCGAGTCCCATTGCAGCACATTCCATTTTCCATGTCAAATAACGTTATGACCAATATTTTAGTTGCATAACCTACTAAATAACATATATTTGTGAACTGGAGTATTGCATTAAATGCAGATGTGAGGTATCAGTGTCATAATGTTGCAAAGTCCACAGATAATCACATGTCCCATACAGTATATGTACATAGGAATCATGGATACAAATGGAAGGTAAAATGTGTAATGAATGATAGCTCCATACAGCTTCCAAATCCCCCACCTTCCCAAGAAACATTAGACATTACTGTCTAAATTAGTGCAGTTGCAAGTGGGAGTAAGGGCTAGTAAGCAAGTGTAAGCACTATTAAGCAATAGTAAGCATATGTAAGTACTAGTAAGCAGGTTAAGCCTGTTTGTGTGGAGGTAAGCAATACACACACAGGTTAAGCAATATTGAAGCTAACTCTCAGTAAGCATATTTAACCGGAGATTAGCATTGCTTACCCTCTCACAAATCCACACAAACCTGCTTACAACTGCTTAAAAATGCCTTAATCACTCTGTATCCAATGGCCCTTGTTCTGCCCAGCAACAAAATAAACAGCCTTGCAGTTCTTGAACCCTGGACCCTATAGTCACAGCAGTTAACCACCAAGCCATCACAGCAATACATACAAATGAGGTATCACCAAACAAATCCTCACTATAGTAAAATGAAACTGAACATGTGAAAGGAATCAGTATACAGTCATATGTTCTATAGCCCACTACATAACAGAAATATGTGAAGTGGAGTACTGAAGTATGCCCAGGTGTGAGGTGTAAATGTAATAGAGTGTTGAAGTCCCCTACTAAACACAAAGACCCTATAGAGTGAATGTACACATGAATCATGGCTACCAGACATATATATAAGATGTAATGAATAATAAATCAATGTCAAAAAGCAAATATAATGCAAAGTCAAATTTAAGCACCACAAAGCATTGCACAGGCCAGCTTAGGAGGTGTAAGCAATGTTTAGGCCAGCTACCTCAATGTGCCCAGTGATATCCTCATTTAAACAATGCCAACCTTAGATAAGCAGGTTTTCCCATAGCTTAGCCTTTTCAAAACTGGCCAATCATGGCAAAGTGCAGGAATTTGGCCCTGCTTAAACCCAACAGGTGGGAATACATCTCATAACTGGTTTTAGCTTCCCCTTGCTGGCACCATGGCAGAAAGGGGAGGGGGTGTGTGCTTCTGGGTACAGTGCTGGGGCATCCAGGTGTCCAGAGTCATGGCAGAACACCTTGTTAAAGACCATGAGCAGACAATGCTGCAGGGCCAGTACCAGGGTACCCAATATAAGATGGACGCCTGGGACGATGTCGCCTCTGACCTCACCAGTGCCACTGGCATACCTTGAACTGGTGAGCAGGTCAGGCATCACTATGCCGACCTGAAGTGGCATAAGGGGGACTCTTGGAGCAGTGGATCCAAGAGGCTAAGACAGCAGGGGCTGTCCCAGCTGTGTGTAAGTATCACTCCACTACTACGTGTTTAATAATTGCCAGCTCATGTATATTATAGATAGGTATGGGTAAATATTCCTCTTATGTCCTTCACAGTGGCAAGTGAGCAGGCCGCAAACCAGCAAGCCCATGGCTGTCAGCTGGAGAGGTTGTGATGCAAGGCAAGTCAGTGATACTCTTGCATGTACTGCCACAGGAAATAAATCTAAAAGCATTAGTAAGGTAATTGCCAGTATAAAAACAGTAATGTTTAAGTCAAGTACAGCATACACCGGGGAATATGGCAGGAAGAGTCTCATATAGTTTGTATGTAAATAAAAGCATAATAGCCTGACAGTAAAGGTCTAACTGCTGGACTGCATGTGTATACTTTGGTATCATATGGTAATGTAGATTTGCAATCACTTAATAGTACTGTTGTATTAGGCACTGTTACCCACACTGTGCAACATAAAATGTGTAGGAATACCTGTATATGAATGGTGTAATCCCCAGAGGTCATTTAGTACAACTGAGAGACACATAGACAGAAAACAGTAAAAAGGCAGGCAACAAAATCCAAATAGCTCTCAACTGAGATGTGAACTGTTGTATTTTTAGCGCACACAGCCATGGTTCAAATCCTGGCAGCGGTAGTAGTCCGCATACCGAATCATACCCAAGAACTGTAGAGATATGTCCAGAATGTCCAATAAAGTGGCCCATATCTGCTGCCTGTCACCCTGTCCCCCTGGGAAATCAGTGGGATGATCCCATATGTATAGGCAGCAAACAGGAAATACAACTGATTGACACACATCTATGAGAACAAAGCTGGCACACTAGCAACTCCCCAAAATCTTATGAGAGTAATAAGCCACGTATGTCCCATTTACACCCCCATGTTGTCAAGCTGTGACCAGAGTGTGTACAGTAAGAGAGTGAGATGTATGTGCATAATAGTAATGTGGAATCTGGTACTGTGTGTGGCAATATTCAGGTAGTGCTAACAAACATTGTTCCCACAGGTCTGTCAGATATGAACACTGTGCCCAGAAATAAAAGAATCCTCTACTGGTATTGTTTACTTTGGTATTGTATGGTATTGTGACTGATGCTGTTGCTCTGAGTAATAAGGTATTACAGATCACTGTCACCTACAATGTGCTGCATAATATAACTGTGTAGGAAAGCCTGTAAAAAGAGTGTTGTAAGTCACTAAAGGTTGAAGATGGCAATAGTCTAGATATGTCCCAGTTCACCTGCATGTGGTCAAGACATGCCCAGAGTCTGTGCAGAAAGAGATGAACAGGTATGTGCACAACATCAACCTAGAATCTGGGAGTATGTGTAGAAACAGTTAGTGTTAACAAACATTTCCTCCACAGATATACCAGATAAGAGGTGTATACTGCAGGTAAAGCCAGTTCATGTATAAAGATGATGACAGCCATATCACTGTCCAAACTAAGGCAATACGGTAGTGTAGTAATACTTGCAAGGTACACATAACAGCACTGACTAGGAAATAATGTAAACTACAAGAATATACTAGTTGTTAACTGACATCTTTCTCTCCACTCCCACCATATCTCCAACAATAAACTAAATACCCACCTCAACTGGTATGTGATGACTTCACTGTTCTGTTGGGACATATGTCCTACTGGTTGATAATTATATAAATCTGTTTCCATGCATGTGCTATGTTGAAATACTCCAAAATTAGTGGTGCCATCAATGTACCTGCATTCTGTTATTATTTCCACTGTGGTCCCATATATGCATGTGTTCCATTTGCTATGCAACTGTTCCGTATGGGAATATCTATGCATGCTGTTGTACCTAACCCTGGAATGTGTTGACTATTATTAACCCACATATGTTGATACACCAAAAACACCATAGCACGTATGGGAATCCGGGTCCCAGCGGACCCACCTGTCCCACCTCAGCTGCCCGTGGCACTGGGCATCAGCATATATGGGGCCCAACCTGGGAACTCCTCGTCCATTGGTTCTGCACCACCTTCGGGCGGAACTACCTCAGGGGATGGGGCTTGCCCCCCTGGGAGCAGGCACAGACAGGAAGCTGTTACCCATCACCAGGTCTGGGTTGTGGTGCGTAGAGAGCTTGATAAGCAGTTTGGAGATCTTCTATGCCAGCTAGAGGGCTGCATGTCATGACTAGAGAGTTGATCTGGCTCTCCGTTTCAGCCCCCAACACAGCCACCTTCCAGTACGTAAAGGTGCAGTGGTGACTGCACATGTATGGGGATCTCAATCCCATTGTTTCCACTAGGGGGCTCATGGGCTTCCGATTTCCCAACACCCCTCCCCATCAAGGTGTTTATCGACTCACATGTGTCATATACTGCCCCTGTATGCATCCTGTTTGTCTTGTCTGTTAACCTACCCAACCTACCTCCCCAAATATACCTACTATCCCTCCCCAACATCCCACTCTCACCTGAAAAAAATAAAAAGGGCAATCTGTTCCCAAAAAAAATATCACCCCATACATAGCTGTTCATTTCGCACATGTGTCCACTGGGCTCATGTAATCTGGTCTAATTGGCATCACAACATATTAATGTTGCCCTCACCCCTCTCTCAGGGGCTTGAGTGTGCAAATCTACCTCCAAAGTCAGTGTATATGCACAGCTGTTGCTGTAGAAGAAATTGGCAGATATGGACCTTCCCTACACCCTCCTGCACATCTCTAGTTATTTCCCCTACTGTCTTTCCCTCTTTGTGCCCCTTTTTAACTACTTTTCTATCAACCCTTTTTTCTTTTCTTTTAAAGAAATTAGCATGGGTTAAGTGGGAGTTAGCACTTTTAAGCAGCAGTAAGCGGGTTTAAGCCTGTTTGCATGGGGGTAAGCAATGCCTACATAGGTTAAGTAATTTAGAAGCTAACTAAGTATAAGAAACTGTAACCAGAAGTCAGCAGTGCTTACCTCCAAGCAAACCCACTTACAACTGCTTAAAAGTACCTTAATCACTCTGCATCCAATAGCTCTTGTTCTGCCTAGCAACAAAATAAACAGCCTCTGCAAGGCTCAACCCCAGAAGCCTGCACACCATAGCCAAAATGATTTACCACTAAGCCATATCAGATATACATAACCCTGATGTTTTTACAAACATATCATCCAGCACAGTCATTCATCAGTACAGGAAATGCATTTAAACATGCAAATGTATGTGTGTGTACATATATTAATATGTAAATAGATATATACATATCGATATATGCAAATATATATATATATATATATATATATATATATATATATATATATATATATATATTATTATATATATTTTATATATATATATATATATATATATATATATATATATGAAAACATACATACATACATATGCATACGTCTATAATTCATACCGGTTGTTTTACATTAAGAAGGTTTGTGGTATGCATTGTTGTGGCAGGACAGGTAGCTTACATCCTTCTAAGCTGGGAATTGCTGACTGAAAGCTCAGTGTCTGCTATTCTAAAAGTGTATTAGTTCTGGTTTAAGGCCAATTATTCCACATTAAGAAGGTTTGTGGTCTGCACTCTTTTGGGAGGAGAGGCTGGATTCTGCCCTTCTGAGCTGGGAATTTATGGTCACAGGCTTATTGTGCCTGCTTATTCAAACTGTTTCTTTCTGAAATTGGTGTGGCTTGTTGCTGTAGAATGGGACCAGATTCAGGCCTGCTGAATCTAGCTTTGTTTGTATAACTTGAGCACTGATCCAAGACATCTTTTTTGGAGAAGGTTTCCCTGCACCCTAGTAGCAGGAGTGTGCAGTTAGAACTTGTCTGATTGAAGACTGCTGGAACAGGGCTCAGTTTTGAGGTTTTTTTTTGGTTAATTGGGTAACTTGTTTAAATCAGATTGTCTTCTATCGTTTTACATATAAAAAAAATTGCACTTTATTTATCTGCTTTTACTGTATTTGTGTTTCTTCCTACTTTATTACTAGGTGCATTGACTACAAGTCTGAACTGAGATATATAACAATAAGTATTTTTTATTCACATTTAAAGTGTTTTTATGATTGTATCTGCTTTATTTTCTGAAAAAAAAAAAAATATATATATATATATATATATATATATATATATATATATATATATATATATATATATATATATATATATATATATATATATATATATATATTTAGATATGCTTGTGTCCCACCTTTCTACGGTAGTATAGTCCATTTTTCAGGTTAGGGATGAATTCAGGGCTGTGTTACAAATCTCTGTATTTGCCCATACCTTACTCAGATAGAAGGAAGTTTCTCTGTTCACCTGTGAGAGAGGGGAGCTTTGAGCAGCCTATCCTGGAGGAGTTGTTTCAGCCCAGAAAGTAGTAGTTTATTGGCCATTTTGGGCTAATTTCTATCTATTTAATTTCCCTGCTATAAAAACCACATTTGCCCGGTTTTGCGTGCCGGTTAGCTAGGGTATAATTATACCTGGCTCCACAAAGTCTCCTCTTCAATTTTTCCCTTGGAACTAGAAAACTTTCAACTTAAGCACTCAAGCCATTCATTTCTCAGACCAGCACTTTCTCAAAACTCATAGCGAGCACTTATAAACCCTAGCACTACAGAAGGACAAGGCTCTCTATTCGACCTTACCAGCCATTCAGTAAAACAGTTTACTGTACCTATGCAGGCATGTCCAAAGGGCAGTTTCAGGTTTACTCTCCAGTCCAACTGGTGAATCTGGGCATTTTGAGGCAATGTTACAACTGCCTCATCTACACAGACAACCCTCTCCGCCTACCACCAAACACTAATACATGCGAGAGGAGGCCAACCTCTCTCAATCCAAGACTGGATCAGACAGTCAAGAGGAGAAGGGAAATACTGGCATCACACCACCAGTCTCACATAGACCCATTAAACCAGCACTGGCAAAAAACACACGTGAATACATGAAAACATACTCAGAGGCTCTAAATAAAAATCTGCAAAAGCAACAGAGCCCTCCAAAGCAGACATCCAAGCGATCTCTACCCCCCAACACAAACCATGAAACACATACTTCACAAAACCAGTGTGCCGCACAATCACAGCCCTTAAGGCAAAATAACATATCCTACATACTAGTAATAGGTGACTCTGCAGTCAGGCACACTGACGTCCCACTCACTAGGCTGAATAAGGAGAAGGTTATTGTTAGCTGCCTATCAGGTGCCAGGATCCGACACATAACACAAGCACTCAGGTCACTCCAGAATAAGTACAAATATGACTCTGTCATTGTCCATGTTGGTGTGAATGACCTGAGCTGTACCTCTCTGGACTACATGAAAAGAGACATGGAAGAGCTCTCTGATCATGTAGCCAAGGCCAGTATGACCCTGACCCTGAGTAGCATCCTGCCCTCACCAAGAATTATACCACGGTATAAAGAAAAAATTATCAATTTCAACAATTGGCTAAGTTTCTGATGTCATTCAAAGGGGATCCAGTGTCTGTCTGGCTGAGATGACATGGTCTACAAGCCACGCTGCTTCGCTAGATATGGCTTGCATCTGTCACCTTTAGGCTTTTGAATACTGGCCAAGGTGCATACCACCCCCACAGTGCCTTTTTAGGCAAGGCTCAAAAGACAAACCCACCGCCATAAATAGCGCAGGTAACAAAAATCTGAGGGTAATACTACTCAATGCCAGAAGTCTAAACCTCAATATGCATGCACTCGAAGCACTCCTCAGTATGGAGAAAATTGATATATGTGCAGTAACAGAAACCTGGTTTAAGGCTCCAGAGAGCACCCCAGCACTACCAGGCTACAACTCATACCATACATTTTGGCCACAGAACCCAGAACAAAATACAAAAGGCGGGGGAGTATTTATATTCATCAAAGATACCCACACCTCCAGGTTAGTGGCACAGCACAATGCTTCAGAGATTATTCACGTGCAACTAACAATAAGCAAAACTGCAATTCAAATTGTAGCTTGCTACAGATCACCCACCATGTCCCAGGACCCCCATTCCGCATTTCTGGAAACACTGGGTAACATAAAGATCCTACCAAACACCGTAATATTGGGTGATTTCAACTACCAAAACATTAACTGGGAGAACTACTCAAGTACTAACTCCCTTGCCCAACATTTCCTAGAATTTATAAACTCAAACATCCTGGAACAACTGCTCAACATTCCCACCAGAGGTGACAACATATTGGACCTGGTCATCACCAACATGGGCGACTGGTGTTCTACACCAGAGGTCAACCCCTCGCTGGTTATATCTGACCATGGGCAAATCACTTTGGATATCCACAGTCTGCCACCACCCCTGGACAAGGAAACCACCATGAAAAAATTTTCAAAAGCAAACTTCATGTTACTTAAGACGGAGGTGGAAAGTCAGCCCCCATGCTAAAGGATAATGCTGTCCAAGCTGCAAAATCCTTTACTAATGCATTCTACAGGCACTTACAAGAATGCATGGATCATGCTATCCCAAGCAAAACCAAGACTCACTCCTCCAAGAAAAGGAAACAAGTCTGGTGGACCCCTGCCATAAACAAGCTATACAATAGAAGGAGGAACTAGTACAGAAAAGAGTAAAATCCCAAGAAGAGAAGACATCCCTGATTAGTATCAGCAAGAAACTACGATCCCTCTTGAAATCGTCCAAGGTGAGCTTTGAAAGAAAACTTGCCAAGGACTCCAAAGATAACCACAAGGCATTCTTTAGCTATGTCAAGAATCTAAGTGGCAATGCTCAGATCTGCTCAGAGTTAGTGCAGAATGGCACAAAATACACTGAACCAACTGATATTGCCAAAATCCTGGCAGACAGGTTCAGTGCAAACTTCACCCCCCTCTCACCCCCAAAAGGGCCCATAACCATACTAGAAGAATGTAGAGCCCCTGGAATCACAGACACTCAGGTTAAAATAGCCCTCTCCAAAGCCAAAAACACAGCATTAATGGGACCGGACGGTGTCTCAGGCTGCATCCTACAAAAGCTCAAAGACAAACTAACCCCTCACCTAAACATACTGTTCAAACTCATCCTCTCCACAGGCTACATACCCATAGAGTGGTACACAGCAATGGTTATTCCACTCCACAAAGGTGGAGCCACAACAGACCCCGGGAACTATCACCCTATAAGCCTGACTAGCTTGGTCTGCAAGGCTATGGAGTGCATCATTATGGAACTCATTAAGAGAGACATTGGAAGCCTCCAAACACTGGACCCTACTCAGTTCAGCTTTGTTACGGGCAGATCATGCCTCCTAAACCTGGTGGACTTCTTTGAGATAGTTACCAAGGCTATAGATGAGGGAAAGGTGGTACACACAGCCTACCTAGACCTTGCAAAGGCCTTTCACACCATTCCCCATTCTGGTATTATAGACAAGCTCACCAGCCTGAACATAAACCCCTATGTCACAAGATGGGTTGCCACTTGGCTCACAGACAGAACCCACATGGTGAGAGTTGTGGGAGCTATGTCTGACTCTAAACCGGTTGCAAGTGGCATTCCCCAGGGCTCAGTCATAGGACTCCTCCTGTTCGGCATGTACTTCTCAGAGGCACAGACAAGCACAGGTGGACTATAGCTGACCAAGTTCACAGACGACTGCAAACTAAAGGCTATAATTGACTCACCAGCTGACACAGACATCCTCCAAAAGGGTCTCACTGAGATGGATACCTGGTGTCAAAATCATGGCCTCAAGCTAAATGCCAAAAAGTGCATAGTTATTTCATTTGGAAATAACAAAGCACCTACAAACTACCACATAGGTGGTAGTCCCCTAAATACGAAAAACGTAATAAGGGATCTGGGGACCCAAGTAGATAGTAATCTCTCCTTTGATAATCACATTGCCAAAGTGGTTAGATAATCCTTCCATGTGGCCCATCTAATCACAAAAGGGTTTGCATCTAGATCAAAAGAGGTCATTGTGCCCCTCTACTCATCACTTATCAGACCCATCATAGAGTACAATGCCCTATTTGGGATGTACCTTACAAGACACCTGCAACAGCTGGAAAGGCCACAGAAGTACCTCACCAAGAGGATCACTGGCCTCAAACAGATGTCCTATGCAGCTCGACTGAAGAAACTCCAGCTGTACTCTGTTGCATACCGCCTGCTCAGAGGTGATCTCTGCCTGGCATACAAGGCCATGTCCAACCCAGAATTGATGGACATGCTCCACCTAAAGAAAACCTTATCCCCTTGAGCCACACTGTCTAGGGATGTAAACCTCACCACAACAATAAATAGAACATGCTGGAGGGATAGATTCCTGTCCCAGAGACTTCCCACGCTTTGGAACAAGGTTCCAATCTACATTAGGCAGAGCTCCTCGCTAGCAATCTTCAAGAGAAACTTTGACAAGTGGATGGGAAACAGAAAGTTTACCCCAGGGATCACTTCAGCGGCTCTGCTGGACAGAGGCACAGGGATCTAATCTAAGGGGGCAGCGAAAGCCAATACATTCTGGCTAGGCTTATAAATGCCTTCGGACAGATAGCCTAGTACCTACCTATGAACCTATATATATATATATATATATATATATATATATATATATATATATATATATATATAAAATGGTGGTGGAAGTAATGCCATTATGATGGTATGATGGACATGTCGGTTCCACAGCCCACCTCTTGCAGGGTACTCAGGTTAACCTGTATTGTGGCATGCAGGAATGCCATAGGTGTGTAATAGGGTCACCTGCAATCTGGCCCTACATATACCCCCCTAATGTCAGGCTGTGTCCATATGTGGCACCTGTCTGTGTTGTAGCAAGGCAGAACAGTGCAGCTGTGCAGAAAGGTGTTGTGAGGTTGTGGACCTGATGTCTGAATGTACCCCACATATAGATATGCATATGTGTGCATATACCAATACCCATGTGTAGACATATATAAGAGCACATATATACACATATATCTGCACATATATAGCTACATATATACAAACACACGCACAAACATATATGTATGTAAATACATGTCCCCTATATTACTACCACAGTGCTGCATGCTATGTGCAAGGAAACAGCACACATAGCAATATACACAGATATCTACAGCTGTCAGTGTGTTCAACATGGATGGGTATGTCACATGTGAACCCCTTGTTGGGATCACATTGCCCTTGTCTGTGAAGTATGGAATGGGAATATGGTGATGTATGGCAAGTATAGTTGTGGAGGTGGTCAGGGTTGGTAGATATAGAGGACAGCCTACAGGGGTGGTATGTGACACATGTGGTGGGTAAACACTCTGGATGGTGTGTGTGTGGTCTGTGATGTGGATGCCCCATGGACCCCAATATGGGCACAATGGGAACAAGCCTCCCACCCACTGCAACTCAAAACAGCAGTCCATGACCTGAAGGTGCCTGGCCTGGATGTTGAGCAGAAGGAGCATGTGGGCCCTGTTAATGTGTACTGGGTGCCTCAAGGTGATGTAGCACATCCCACATGTGTCTGTGGAGCACGTTATGGAACAGAACCTGGACCTGACCTCAGGGGAAAGTAACATGTCTGTGTGTGCCCCCGGGGGGAGGGACAACATCCCCTGGGTTGGTTCCACCTTACGGTATTGCCTGACCAGTACATGAGGAGGACCCAGGGTGGGACACACATGTGATGTGGCCTGGTAACATGGGCAGATGAGTTTGGAGATGTGGTTCTGCTGGCCAGTAGTACATATACAGGCTACTGTGCCAACATTATAGAATATATGTTGGAAGTAATAGTCTACACAATCCCAGAACATGTCCAACAGCATGCATAGATAACCACAATAACACAGTATGTCAGATATGCAGCACACACAGAGCAAGCATACCACAGGCATATATGGAACCATTGTGGCCCTGACAATGGCATGCAGGTGAATAGTCTGTAACAGCCCAGCAATGATAGCGTCCACACAGGGAACATGGCTACAAATAGATTGTGCAAAGTGTGGTACAGTACAAAATCTGCCCCACTGGTAGGTATGCTGTAGCCATACCTATTGAATTGTGTGTACAGTTTGTTGTCACTGATATGGTGGGGGGGGGGTGACAGTGATGTGTATTAAGAAATGTGGTTACCTTGCTGCATGACTTGCTCACACCTGTGTCCATTTTTATGTCTTTCAATCATGATGTCTCATGGAAGGCTGCCAGCCTACACAGCAGTAGAAAATGAAATCTTGCTAAATGGACTCATACAGCACTATGCAACCTTCTTTGGCTGGGCTACCCCTGATCAGCAGGAGCAGACTGCCCTGTGGAATGACCTAGTCCACAGGGTTAATGATGTCAGACTGCACAATCTCAGGTATGAGCAGGTCCGGCATCATTGCTCTGACCTGTTTTGCAATGCCCATCGGCATGCTGCTGCAGTCCGAGGGGATCACCTTGCCATGGGGGGGCATGCCATCCATCCCCCTTGACACATGTGGAGGAGATCCTGGCCAGTGACATGGCACCTGCCCGTCCGGCCAGCCACCAACTGCCGGACACCTTTGTGGAGGTGGGTGCCACCCACACACCAACCGAGGACCATGCAGGTAAGGCCATAGGGCACAACCATAGACCACTGTTGTATATATGTCCACATCGGTACAGGTAGATCATGCATGTCTGACATGTCATAGATATATTTTGTTGCTGCATAGTAGTGATAAACAGATGTCCCTATGTGGTAGTATTGTGGAAATGTACTGTTGATGTATTGTAATACCGCACCCACCCTGTAGCAATGCCACAGGTGTGGCCACTGATTTTGCATCTCTCACCCTCTTATGTATGTCCCTCCAGGATACCACCAAGGCAGCAGCATGTAGCTGGTGAGTATGGTTTATGTAGATGCTTGCCAATACACCGGGCATGTAATGGCGATGGTATATTCCATGCACACATCTAACACACCTACCCAGAATGCATGCTGTACATGTGCATGTATTGTTGCTGTCAAATGCATGGCATCACAGGGGTGACCATGATGGGGTATTGGAAGGGTATGTCAGACACCTGCATGATAACTCTCATTGCAGAATGTGTCCAAAGGGAGTAACATAATGGTGGGAGACATGTCCTACAGTAGGGACATGTTTTGAACAATGCCCATATGCAGTGCAACACCAGTGTATATACCTGTAGGACAATGGCAACTTCTGCAGAGATACACTATGGCATAAGGCATTACAGTCATCCACATTATCAGCTTAGACTAGGCTGTAACATGTGGTGTTCAGTGTATGGGACACTGCAAAGTGACACATGTGTAGGGCTTGCTTGTCATGCATCTGCAAAAAGGCTGAAGGAGGAGGGGTAGGATGTCAGCATGACACACCAGTGCACTGCAGCAGAGATCCTAAGGATGCTAAGAATGGCTGTATCTACACATAGTCATGTTCAGGACCTGTGGCAGCCATAACCCTACCCCCACAGCCATAGTGACAGCAGTGTATGAACACCAAGGATGTGTACATAAGTAGACTTTGCAATCATGCAAATTAGGGGGACATGTGTAGGGCAGACTGAACATACACTGGCATAATGCAGATGGCCCACACTGGTATACCCCTGCCAGGAGTAGTGACTGCTGTAGTACACACATCAAGAGGTGCAACAAACCATCATGATAAGGTTGTGCACACATATGCCCACACAGTGTGTATGCATCGTGGTCAGCATCCGCACACCTAACACATTCCGTAGACACTGCATGTGAAAGTACAAGACAAATGTCACATATCGGGCTCGTGTACTGTTAAGATATGCGGTGATGTGGTCCCATGGCAGATCAAGGATGGGTGCGTCATATCAATAAGGGTGTGTGCACCCTCTACAGCCATGGTATGCTCTGATGGTTGTCAGTGTAAGAGTATTAGATTGGTCTTACATGGTCTGCTGATGTTGAGAGCTGTGAATTAGACATCAGGCATTCACAAATGATATCTGTCCACATATCATCCCAGGTATGTGTTGCTGGAAAACATAGGGGCTGTGAGCATTAAAGCTGACATAACTGGCACTGTAGTACACATTCAGCAATGGGCTGTACACCTGTGAGGTGTGATATACAGTACATGGCAGGGTGCAGAACAGGTGCACAGTAATACTGTGTACATGGGTGCAGTGGTGTCTAGGGGAAGGGCTTCACCTAGTGACAAAGCACGTGCATCATACACATGTATACTGTTGCTAGCATGGATTGACTATTGCTGCACTGCATGCTGTTGGGCACCATATCTTATGCATGTTGACAGAGGGGTAATAGGAGAAATGTGTGTACTATCATTGTGCAGCCTCACCTGTATGTGTGTGTGCATCCTGGTTGGTAGTTAGTTTGTCTGTAGGTTCACTCTGGTGAAGTGGAGGGAGGTTGATGCATGTAGGATGTGTATGTGCATGTGTGTGTGTTCGTGTGGCTGGCCATGTATGCACATGTGTGATTGTGGGGTGTTCATACAGCAGTACCTCCCCCTGGGATCATGCAGTACATGATATGAACATGGACTGCCACATTGCACACCAGGAATACTTGTCATGTGTGTAATCACAGGACAGCTGATAATATAATATGGAGGTAGACATCAGGCACACCCTTAATATCGCATTCAGCAGAAAGGTCATCTACAACCCACATATGCAGCACTACAGATGCATTGGGGAAGTACTAGTCAACACCAGGGAGTGTTTCCAAATATTACAGTTGTCATATGATAGGCTGATTGAGCAGCATATCTGGCATGTACTGAACATTACATACACATGATGCACCAGTGTGTGATATTATGGATAGAACATAGTGGCCCACAAATATAGGGGCCATGCTCATGATGTCCGGACATACACAGGGTGAACACCGAATGACAGCAGTGAGGCCATATAAAACCACTATACACAGGTCAAGCAGGTAATGTAGAAACAGGTCTTATGTTGTGATCACTTGTGTAGGCATTTAGAGGACTGATATATTAATCAGTGGTATCAATGTGTGTATGTTACCAAGTGTGATGCAGGATGGGATACACCTGGACATATAGGTGGGACTATCTGTAAAGTGACAGACAGGTAGGTATTACGGTGGTGGTGTGTGTGTGTGTGTGTGTGTGTGTGTGTGTGTGTGTGTGTGTGTGTGTGTGTGTGTGTGTGTGTGTCCTGTTAGGCAATGCTGTACAGGTTTTAAAATGCATATATTGTTTTCCCCCACAAGTGGTGAGGTGGGTCAGGGTCCCTCCTGCATGCAATCTGATGTTGGTGTCCATATAGACACCAAAGATGAAGATAGTACTGTTGAGGCACAGGTGGGATTGTCAAGAGCCGACACTGCTCCATCATTTGACATCCCCCTTTTAGCCATCCCAACCCCGCACACAGTTTCAGTGCCTATACATACCCCATCACCAGTGGCCATAGCGGAGTGGCAGCTGGTGTTTGGTGGCAGTGCACAGGAAAGTGTGGTAACCATGCCTACTATGTCTGGTCACCACAGACATAGCCAGATGTCTGGCAGGGCACTACATAAGCAGATGTCCTAGGGTGCTCATGGTAGGGCTGCTGGACATCATGCCCCTGGCAGAGGCGACATAGCTGGTACCAGCAGTAGCATGTTTCAGGCTGTCATGGCAGGCATGTATGGAATGTTACACCAGACAGGGCCTGAGGCTTCAGATGGCTGCTCTCACATCTGTAAATGACAACATATGTGAACTGTCTGGTGCCCTCCATGCTTATACCAAGCTCATGGATAGACGTCATGGTAGATGATGGCCTTCCTCGCCTGTGGTATGTCTGTGCTTGAACATGTGGTGGTGGTGCGGCGACGGCTGTGAGGATGTTGGCCAGCAACACCAACAGCTGGCAGTCAATGTGGATGTGCTAGGACACTAAGGGGCTCCAGTAGTGGCAGTACCAGCCCCTGCAATGCTGGGGGGGTGCTGTACACACCACACAACAGCAGGCCATGTGCATGTGGTCCTGGGCAGTCCCAGGAGGGACCCGGTACCAGTGGACATTTGTCATCAGCAGGATAGAGTAGCACATTGAGGCCTATACCTGGACGTGCCCATGAAACCCATGGCAGGGAGTGTCCACGTGTCCGTGGCCAGCAGCAGTGAACTGCACACCCTGCCAGCTATGGTGTGCAGCTGTCCATAAACAATTGTTTAGGGCAGCCACATGGCAGAACTGTGTGCATGCATACCCACGCACTATGCAAACACACCTAGGGCAACCCCATACCTACACACACCACATCACCATGCCCAGCTCACCTCAGTACACCCCTCACCCACACACATGGTGTCAAATGTATTGCCCACCCTCGGCCTCTGGCAAACCAATAACACACCCTGTGCATATGATTATACTTCTGGCACATCCCTGTCATCCACACCATCAATGCAGGGACAGGCTAATATGGTTCTGATGCACATAGTGACTGTACTACAGTGTACCACAGTACTGCAGTGTAACATGTTGTAAGGAGTGAAGTGTAATGCATATATGTCAGGTAGGTAGCTGTCCAGCAATGATGCATTATAGCTGTTAGTAACATTGGTTGATTGCAGTATCTATAATGTTATCCATTTGTGTTGTAGGTGTACATTGTCAGCATGAGGATCGTCTGCAGTCATATTCCACAATGGGGTATGGCACTGTGGTGACACCATGGCTGTGACATATCTGGGATACAGTTGAACACATGTCACAATTTAGTATAATGGTTATTGCCTGTGCCACATGCACAGGTGACCCGCTGGGGCATGTATACCCTGCAACTTGATGTAGACCCATCCACATACATGCAAACTGTCACTTGGCAACATTGGGACTAGACCCCTACCTAGGTATGTAGTGATACTGAAGTGTGTGGCTTACATTGCACACAGCACACAGTGCTTAGGGTGAGGTGTGTCCCAGGTTACTTGTTACATGCAGAACATTCCCACACATGTACAGTATGCTAATGGAGGATGTAATGGGTATATATGGACAATACATAGTGTGGCATACCTTTAGATTTCATTAACAGACACATAACAGGCAGACACACATCCAAGAGACCAGGGCCTATTGCTGCTAACTTGACCATGTGTCCAATGTGTTAAAGGTAGGTTGCACACAGAACATGCATAACTGGTCTGGATTGTGGTATTAGTTACCTATATGGTTGATGGTGATAGTGGTAACCATAATGTGGTACTTTGGACATATCCAAGGTATACCTTGGTGTAATGACAGTGTACACAGCACCCACATCCCCCAGTGGATATTGTACTCCATGAAACCCATGATGACACTCTGCCATACCCACCATCACACATTGTTCATGACTGCGATACAACCCATAGTATACCGCAACAGTGGTACTACAGGGATATGCATCTTATGCACATGCCATACATGTAGTAGGGTGTTGCATTGTCATGGCTCACCTATGGGCAGTGACAACACTATCTGTACTACTGTGTGGCAATGGGTATTGTAATAGGAGTATGTGGCCTCGGAATGCTGTACACTACAGATATCTCACACTTGCCAGAACACAATGCATATCCCATGCCTATCAACCCATTTGTACAACACTGTTGTGCTGGTACTGCAAGGCTCATGTAGCTGATATGGAGAGGAGCTTAACAAGGTACATGTAATGTCCCATACAGCAGCAGCCACAACTGACTAATGCAATGGGTATTGCGGTGGTTGTGAAGGACCTCATGGAATTCCCAAGTGAAGGTGTGCTAACACACAGACACTGCTATACTTAGTCATGCACACGTACACATGCGTCAGTACAGGGGTGTATCACTGCAAGTCGTCATATCCATGTACATAGCTATTGTCCAAGGAGAGATGCATTGTGTAGGGGTTGTGTGTACAGTGGTATCCTGCCACCTGCCATGTGGCAGCAGGCAATCTATCAATAGACACTACTATGGTGGCCCTCAGGAAGAGAATGACATGCATCAGCCAATCCTCCAGGTACCTTTTGCACATGCCCACTGAGGTGATCAAGTTGACATGTATGCAACATGCATTACAACACATGGTTAGTGTATGTGATGGAGACCTGTACCCAAGCATGTTCTGTTGACTGTGGTAGTGTAGTGGAGGTACCCATGGCATGTGGTGCATACAGGGTGTCAACTCATATATGTGCCAGTTCTTACACAGCTGGACAGACATGTCAGTGTCAATCAAGCTTAGGTTGCCTGTACATATCCCAGCTGGATACCTGCCATCTGCACATCTGTACAGGGACTGACAGTCATCAGCTTGGCAAGTAGCTATACAGTAGGATGAGTGTGTTGACAGATAGAAATCTGACAACAATATGTATGCCATAACTACATGTCAGAAGCCCTCACTAACCTGTGCTGAACAGATGGTAGTCTACAGTTACATTCCACATGTCAGATCATTACCCAGTAAGGGTTATATACTGTGACACAGCTCACACAACAGGACTACAGCAGAGAGGCCTCAGAGTCCAGCTATGCCTGCAGGTGTGCCTGTTGTCAGTACTACATTTAGCACTCTGCTCTTGTCTGGGTAAGCACTGTCAACAGTAGTACTGCCATTATATACTACATGCCAGTGTGACAGCATGCACCTTGGGCTACTACACCTGTATGTAACACATTCACAGGGATGACAGTGTTGTACAGGCCTCATATAAATTTGTGTCCCACACATGACACTCACACCCCTTACTACTGTAATGACAGCACATAGGCGCATGCATTGTACATGGCATTACATACACTTATTACAGATGTCATTACCCTACTATGTTATCAGACTGGGTGGGGTGAACTGGTTCCCAGGGCTAAACCATGCTTAGCAAGTATCAACATTGCTGCAGTATAACAGCTGAGCTGATTTGCGCAGTGGTAAGTGAAGCCTACACTGTGTAAGTGCCCTTATGTTTACCCATAGCTTACCACCACTTAGCTTTGTGCAAACCCGTGCAAACCCACTTAAACTGCTCAAAACTCCCTTAACCACTCTGTATCTGACAGCCCTTGTTCTGCCCAGCCACAAAATGAACAGTTCTTGCAGGTCTTGAACCCGGGACTCTGGACACTATAGTTACAGCACTTAACCACTACACCATGACTACTGTGAAGACAGCTGGTGTTTTACCAATATGTCTGTCAATACACATATTAAGTAGTATTTAACAATTGCCTTTACTTCCACAATTGTGTAGTACTATTGCATCACATATGTTGTTTTTTCATAATGTACATATAGCAGATACATGCGGTGAGATACATTTGGGAGGGTATACCCAACCATGAGGTTTACACATGATAGGAATATGGATATATACATATAATAGGTCGATATATGTCTACATGTACATACACATGTATACTCATACATATGTCTGTATACACATCTGTATAGTGCAACATATATATGGCCATGTGTACATCTCTTTGTATGTACACACACACACACACACACACACACACACACACACACACACACACATATATATATATATATATATATATATATATATATATATATATATATATATATGTATGCACATCCTATGTGTACAGATATGCCTATTTATGTGGATATATATGTAGATATCTATAACTATATGTGCATACATATCTCTTCTGATACACCTATTACAGTCAATATATATGTAGATATCCATACATATATGTGCATATGTATCTCTATCTGTATATGTGTAGACATATATTGCTCCATATATGTATATATGAGTGTATATATATATATATATATATATATATATATATAGATAGATAGATATGCGTGTGTGTATACATATACATATCCATCTATGTATGTTGATATTTATATATGTATATATCTATATAGATATATGGATAATTATATATACACTTCACCATATGTCCTCAATATGGAGTGGAGCCCTACCTCAGCCCCTATAATCCCAACCTCTTAGTGCAAGGGGATGTCAGGTATGTATTGTAGGTATATTTGTAGACTATTGCTACTGTAATAGGGATTGTCTTCACAGACATGTTGTGTATGTGAAGTCACATCTGCTTTTAACATGTGCACCATTGGCTACTGACAGACATCCTAAGGACATCATAGTACAGTACCACTACTAGCACAATAATGATCCTGTGGACTACAACAGAGATATGGCCAATATATATGGACAGCCTGACACACTCTCGTCAGTCCAGAGGTATACACAGAACCCCTTAGTGCAAGACATGTGGAACAAGCCTGACAATGTGGATGTTAACAGCCATGTAGATGGGTATATCATGTAAATAGTGGTACACATTTGCCCCTATAGGTTATGCATTTACACACCCCTGTCTGTTCTGACACATAACTGCTGGTACAGAAGTGCCATGGCCACATACTACCCACTAGTTAGTGACATACATCTGCACAGCATCCCACTGCTTTGTCTGACATGCATGACTGTTATGGTGGCCCAGCAGCTGTACATTTGGCAAGTATCTGGACATAACATTTCACTGGGTAAGTACACTAAGCTGCTAGGCATGTAACAAAGCACAGTGCAGGCTACAGGCAGACTGCCACAACACTGGCCTACATTTCCTATGGGTGAATACACATGTACCTGCATGTATAGCAGGCTCTACAGGCATGTCACAGCACAGAGTAACAGACACCTGTGTGAATGTGCATAACCACAACCAATGTGAACACAGCCACATATGGTAAGCTAACATAATATTACAGTATATGGACTATCTGATCAACACCATCCTCATATGTGCCACTCACACACTAACCCTACATATACTAGGCCACTACACAGTGTGGTCCAATGCCTGTCTGTGGATTGGGACATGTGTGTGTTTGGCCCTACAAAGATGTAAGCCGATAGGATAACATACAGTGGAGTAGCATGTAATATCAGATAGAACAGGACCAAGAACAATGACATCTACCACAGTCTGTACACAGGCCAAGGTACATATTCACAATACACACACTGTCGACAATCACCATAGTACACAGAACTCAGTACTGTACACACAACCACAGATTGCCCAGGTTATGTCCTCAAATATAACATCTGCTATACATAACA
The DNA here is from genome assembly GCF_019279795.1 of Protopterus annectens. Taxonomy (NCBI): domain Eukaryota; kingdom Metazoa; phylum Chordata; order Ceratodontiformes; family Protopteridae; genus Protopterus; species Protopterus annectens. The sequence goes on along the minus strand of NC_056751.1, from coordinate 225,345,268 downwards.
TGTGTAGCAGTCTGATATCTCACTGGCTTATAATCAGATATGATGTCAATATATATGGTGTGCAGAACATATGCACCTCTTACTGCATGACATTACTCCAAATGCAGTATAGCAGCACTTAAATTCTGTAGTCATGTCAGGCACATACCTCTCCTGTGTGTTGGCCTGTTTCCACAGTGTATGTTGTTAGAAGTAAATCCCCAACCCATCTGTGATGCTGTTTGCCAAACAACAGATCTAGGTCCTGCTCACAGTGAATGAAAAGGCCCAACACCAACATGATGTTCCTAGATATTGGAGTGTGTTTCCATGCAATTGGCTATGAGAATGTTACCACAGCTGTTCCACATGCAATCAGCTAGAGGAGGGCTGCAATTCATGTAGAGGCCATCAGCTGATCATGAGCATCACTTACAATACACATGCTGCTGTACAAGCAAAGCAGATGTATGTCTCCACATCCACCATAGATTAAGTGAGAGAGGCAGACAGAGGCAAAGATAGGTCAGGGGAGGGGTGGGAGAGTAAAGCTTAAGCATGTTTGTGTTACACTCCAACCTGTACAGTGTATCCAACCCCTGACTGACTATATATTGCTATCACATGTCTATGCAGTAATTGGATGCATCACATAGGTTACATGTTGAGTCCTCAAATGTATATGTGATGGTGAGTGACATCTGCCACAGTGATATGGTAGCTATACGATAGGTGTAGTACACGTGCCTGTCTGCATGAACAGGTATCAGCGTCAACACAGTCACACTCTCTCAGGGACCCACACATATTGACACACTTGGCAGGGCCAGGAATACAACTCCTCACTAGTTAGATTGCCACAATACAGTACTGTACAGGTATCACATGCACCACAGGGGTTATCTGGAGGTTATATGGACAAAGGGTATGTGGAGGTGTCTGACATCAGACAGCATGCTTCAGTATGTCAATGGGGGTTGTGGTGAGTGTGAATGTGGTCATAGGCATCATACACCACACACACAGGCATAGGTTGCCAGTAGTGACATGCATGGGTGCATTGCTTCACGGGTGTGTAGTGGTCGACTGTGCCAGACAGCTATACAAGGCTAGGTGATGAGTATACCTTGGCATCAGGAAACATGACAATGGTCTGCATTGTGGCTTAGGGGTGTAATGTCTGGATTGGCCCACACAGGTGGGTATTGTATCCATCATCCAGTCACCTGGGTAACTATCGTGTGTGGCAATTGCTCTGCATTGTGTGCCATGTATGTGTTCCTTAGTCCATGACATGGACAGTGTCTGGGATGTGCACACGTCCCACATGTATGTACAGTGACATGTGTAACTGTACCTGGGATGTCTGGCCCATGTTGTATACACAGGTTGTTATCATCAGATGTGCCAGTCCCGGCCTCATGTGGCGGGAACTGGTAATGGACAGCAGGTTGACCCTGCACCTACATTGATAGTTTGATACAGGTATTCCCTGGTGTCAGTGGCATCTGTCCATACAGGGTATGTGTTTAAGGCATGGTATGTTCATTGTGGGTCACATTTGATGGCACCACAGGTGTTGCAGGTGTTCAGTGGGAAACATAGGGAAGGTGCACTGTCTGCATGTAAGTGCCTACTGGATTGATGGACAGGGTGCCATGCCCACTGTAGCCCACTGCATTCACACCATGGTTACTATCAGTTGGCAATATGCAGGGTACAGCCAACATAGCGGTTGTTGCCTAGGCAAGTGTGTGTGTGTGTGTGTGTGTGTGTGTATGAGACATGGATTGAGAGTGTTCTCTGTGTAATACAAGGGTTGCTAACTTTGTTCAACAGGCCTTGATGTCACATGTAGGGGTATGGAGTTGTACCTCAGCCTCTAAGCTATTTCACATCTGTTATCCCTGTAAGGTGGACAGTGTGACATATGCTAGGGCCACCATATCAGAAATTTGCAAAACCCACTCCACAATGAGTCCAGTTGTTACACACTCACAGCCACCTCCACAAAGAATATGAATGATAAACACAGAAACACAAACACACACACACACACACACACACACACACACACACACACACACACACACACACACACACACACCATGTCTGGGATTAGAAGTCCTACTTAACTAGTTTATTACACTACAGCACTACACAGTTATAGGACATGCCATGGAAATTACTGGAGTATTCCTTCCCCAAAGGTGTATTTCACAGTGAATGACATCAGCAGGCTTGCCAAAGTAGGGCATTTGAATTGTAGTGAGTGTGACTAGCCTAAAAAGCATTGCTCCCTACACAGACATAGAAACACGCACACACAAACATCCACACTTACCATGTGTGGGAATAGAACCCCTACCAGAGTTGTATATCACACTAATGCATTATGCTGTTATAGGACACACCACAGGGATTACTGGAGTATTCCTTCCCCAAAGGTGTATTTCCCAGTGAATGACATCAGCAGCCTTGCCAAAGTAGGACATTTGAATTGTAGTGAGTGTGACTAGCCTAAAAGCAGTGCTCCATACAAAGACCGAGACACACACAAACACAGCCACAGTGTCTGGGATTAGAACTCCTACCTAAGCAGTTAATCACACTACAGCAGTATGTAGTTATAGGACACACCATAGAGATTACTGGACTACACTTTTCCCAAAGGTGTATTTCACAGTGAATGACATCAGCAGCCTTGCCAAAGTACGGCATTTGAATTGTAGTGAGTGTGACTAGCCTAAAATGCATTGTTCCCTAAACAGACATAGAAACCCACAGACGAACATCCACAATTGCCATATATCACACTATAGCATTATGCTGCTATAGGATGCGCCATGGAGATGACTGGCCTACATTTTTCCCAAAAGTGTATTTCACAGTGAATGACATCAGCAGCCTCGACAATGTAGGGCATTTGAAATGTGGTGTGTGTGACTAACCTAAAACGCATTGCTCCCTACACAGAGATGGACACACACACAAACACAGTTGCCATGTCTGGAATTCGAACTCCTACCTCACTAGTTTATCACACTATAGCAGTACGCAGTTATAGGACATGCCACTGAGATTACTGACCTACACCTTTCCCAAAGGTGTAATTCACAGTGAATGATATCAGTTGCCTTGCCAAATTATGGCATTTAAATTGTAGTGTGTGTGTGACTAGTCTAACATGCATTGTTCCCTACACAGACAGGGGCACACACAAACACAGTTGCCACATATGGTATTAGAACTTCAACCTAACTCATTTATCACACTAAAGCAGTAAGCAGTTATAGGATGCACCACATAGATTACTGGCCTACACCTTTCCCAAAGGTGTATTTCAGAGTGAATGACATCAGCAGCCATGCCAATGTAGGGCATTTGAACTGTAGTGTGTGTGACTAGCCTAAATGCATTGCTCCCTACACAGACAGGGGGACACACAAACACAATTGCCATGTCTAGGATTAGAACTCCTACCTAACTAGTTTATCACACTACAACAGTACACAGTTATAGGATGCTCTACAGAGATTACTGGCATGCTCTTTTCCCAAAGGTGCATTTCACAGTGAATGACATCAGCAGCCTTGCAAAGTAGGGCATTTGAATTGTAGTGAGTGTGACTAGCCTAAGAAGCATTACACTTTACACAAACAGAAATACACACAGTTGCCATGTCTGGGATTAGACCTCCTACTTAACTACTTTATCATACTACAGCAGTACGCAGTTATAGGATGCGCCATGGAGATTACTGGGCTACACTTTTCTCAAAGTTGCATTTCAAAGTGGATGACCTCAGCAGGCTTGTCAAAGTAGTACAATTGGGAGGGCAGTGCATATGCACGGGCCATAACTCAGTCATCTAGAGGTTGATACACCACATGCAGGCACATACAGGGGTATATTCCACAGGTCCGTGTATACAGCTTCTAGAAGACTACCTCCTTGTACAGTCATGTCGCACAGCTAGCACTTGCACCACATAGTCTGTAATGCTGATGGATACCGGTAGCTATTGTGTACAGTGAGTGACATTTACAACTCATGTGGTTGTAGACATTTGGCTATGTTCTGGGTGGGACAGGCCTCATGATGGATGGCTCCTTGTCACAGTCACTCTTTTCCACACATCTATGTATGTCTACTTTTGGCTTATTATAGTGTGTTATCCTTGGATATATGTTTGTATTCCTATCCAATGTGTGAGCAAAGCATGACTGTTGCATACTGAGGAGTGTATGCACTAACATCTGCAACTGCCAGATATGTATGGTCCACTGTTGTTTGCAGACATGGGCTTCATTTAAGCGTGTGAACATGCCCAGTATGACCTTTCAGTATGTTGTTGTCTGACATTGCCTTCATTTCCCTAAGTGTATGAGCATGCCAAGTATGCCCTTCTGTATTGAATGTGTGGATCGATTCCAGGTAGTTTGTACACCAATGCAGACCTTTATGTTGTATACCTACAGGTAGCAAACTGTTTCTGCAGGGTATTTGTTGATCATTTGCCAATATGGGGACAAACTGTGCAGGAGATAATGTGCACTGTAAGGGATTGTGTCTGTGCAGCTTCAGCTACATGGAACTGCTTATAGCAGAGATATTCAGACATGTGTACTGTTATACACTGTGATATTTTCTATCCTCATGTACTGTCAGGTGGACATTCTTGCTCACAGTGATGCCTTGGGGGACAAGGGTGACTGCAGATGTGTCCAGTATTGTGGGAAGACCCCTACATATTCATGGTAAGTTATGCCATTCTGGAGGGGGAGCTGCAGACACTAGCTGCTGGGTCTGTGTATCCGGTTCAGCACCTTGGTACAGTGCTGGCAAAGGATCCCATACTTGCACACCATCAACATGACAGTATGGCCTTATCTTGCTGTGGCAATACCTCACAGCTCTACAGATTCACACAGGTTACCCAGAGGCAGGGGCCATGAGTCAGGGCATTACCCCTATTGTGCTGTATGGGCAATTATGTAGCCACCCATTTATGTGTTTGCAGCCAGGGATAGTGTGTGCACACAGCTTTGTGTCAGACCTTGCATATTCCATGCTGCCCATGCTCCCACCTCCCCTCTGTTATTCTATCCTCTTCCATACATTATGCATACATTCTCTGATACTTTCCCTAAGGTTATCACCCCATCACAGCTGTGTTTTGGTGTTGGTCCACAATTCATGCAGTGGGACATGGTGGACATGTTACTGTGGTTTATCCACATGGCCTTGCATATGGCTTATGCAGAGTGTGTTATGTTGTTATTTGCGTGTCCATGACATAACATGCATTGGTAGTACATGTGAGACACAGGCCTTTGGCAGAGGCCTGTGGACTATTTGGTGTTGATGCGGGCCAGATGTGGCAGGCTGTTGCATTCTGTCAGTCCTATAGTCTCAGACCGCCATACAGTATATTCCCCTGGGGTGACAGCATAGGTGTGCTAGGTGTTCATGCCAATACCTTCTATCAGTCTTGATCAGGTGGTATGGATGCTGGCAGGGCACTACCTATGACTAGGGATACACCTGCATGGGACACCTGCATTGCATGCTGCATTCTTTGCTTTTGCCATACACAGGTGGGGTCTTATTGTACCCATTCCCTACAGCAGGGATACAACCAGAGAGGTACCTGTGGGTGGTGTTTGGGTGAGCTGGGTGCATGTGTGCTATGGACACTACTTGCATCTGACACATGGATATGCATGGGGCATTCCAGTTATGCTGGCAAGTGCAGGTACATCAGCTGTTTCCCAATACATCAGTCCTACCTACTTTGTGATCTGCAAGTGTTTGGGCAGACAACACCGGTATCCCCTACTACAGGTCCAGTTAATGTGATGCATACCTGTTTGTACAATTCTAAGGGTGTGTCCATTTCACAGTTACACAATATGTACTATATGTCTGGGGTACTTTCCCCTGTGTACTGCTTGTATATCTAGCCCAACAGCCATGCCATGTCAATCTTTCAGATAGTGACACATATTACCACCATACATTTACAATGGTTTACTGCTAGCATGTGTTATACTGGTAGGAATTGTCTTAGGCACTGCAGTTGTGAAGACTTGGCCCTGTCATCAGAAGTAGTGGGCAATGGCCACCAGGTCATACCTCAACATGCATACATACTGACCACTCTCACACAATATGAAACACACACCAACCTAACACACACATACCTGCATATTGTGCAAATGCTACAATCTATCCTGCTACCTTGGCCACCACTGGGCATCTGTGCTCCACTGGTATTATACTTACACATACATGTTACTACATTTCTACATAGGGTTATGGGGGACACACCTGACTGTTACGACGTGTGTGCATCGGATTGGGGGGGCACACCAGACCATTACTACATTTCTAAATAGAATAAATCACACAACCCAAAAGGGTATAAACTAGTAAAAAACAAAATTAATGCGAACTGCACCAACTGCTGTTTATTGACAAAGCTCTCAACAAGCTCCAAAATACTAGTATTTTATAGCTTGTCGTGAGCTTTGTCAATAAACAGCAGTCGGTGCAGTTCATCTTCATTTTGTTTTTTAACATTTCTAAATAGGTTTGGGGGGGCACACCTGACTGTTACTACATTTCTAAGTAGGGTTGGGGGGAAGCACACCTGACTGTTTCTACAGTTCTACACAGGATTGGGGGAGGGGGCACACTTGTCTGTTTCTACACTTCTGCACAGAGGTTGGGAGGGGAAACACCTGACTGCTACTACATTTCTATATAGGATGGGGGGCACACCTGACACTTGTACATATTTGCTATGACTGTACTGGTATGTCAGGTACTCCATTTCATTCTGTATTCTAACTGAGCAGGCTGACTAGAGGCATATCAGTGTTCTACAGGTCTTAGGTTTGATTGACCTACATATTAATTTATGACTTCCTACCCTTCAGAACTAACATCCAACTGCCTGATCTGATGTAATCTGTCTGTGTAGGCCTGGGGGGAGGTTACCCATAGGCATCATTCAGAGGTCATAGCACAGCCTTTGTTTGTATTTATTTACACCTGTCCTGCTGGCTGAGACTGTTGTTGGATATGTGTACCTCCCTGACTGGCATATGTGAGTCATATGGACATGCATGTGGCCCAGCACATTTCCTGCAGTGGGTTTTTTTCACCCTGTGTAGTACTGGCTACTATAGTGACACCAGTATTTGTTACAGATCTCATGGTGCTACTATAGGTGTCTACTATCGGTTGGCATACCATTCAGCCACCCGATTCCCTTGCATGCTCACATCAATACCATAGATACAGGTAACAACACATACTACTCCATTCAGCAATTGGTAGGTTGAGTGACTTACCTTGTGGGTGTGCCAGTATTGAGGATGGTGCTGGAGGGTTGACTATGCCAGATGCACATCATACACTCCCTATACATGGTTAAGCACAGGTAGTGTCATGTTTGGCATCCCTTTTACTGTATGTGCAAGTCAGAGAAAGGTGTCATTCCCTGGGTCCCTCCTCTGCCAGTGTATGTGCTATGTGTTGCCTCTTTGCCAAGGCCAGGGCATGCTAGGAATGCCTCCTTCTGCCTTCTGGGGCAGGCTCAGGTTGTTCCTCCTCTGAGTCACTCTGTGCCTGTGCAGGCCTTGGAAATGGTGGGGGCCTGTGTGGCCCTGCCCAGTGCTGTTCCTGCTGCAGCTGTTTCCACAGTATCATATTGTGTAGCATGGCACATACAATGACAATTTGGGTACATGTAGCTGGCGAGTACTGCAAAGCTCCACCGGATGTGTCCAGGCACTGGAACCATGATTTGAGCTTCCCAAGCACATGCTATATTATGATTCTGGTCTGTGCATGTGCCTCATTATGGAGTTCTTTTTTGGGTATGTGTGCATTTCTGATGGGTGTCATCAGCCACAGCTCCTGTGCATAACCAGTATCTCCCACTAGGTGACCATAAGGGATGTCCCTATTGGCAAATCTCTGGTATAGCTGTGTCAGATGTCAGATGTGGAAATCGTGATAGCTTCCAGGACAGCCAGCAAACGCATTCATTATTTTGCCCTGGACATCGCACATGATATGGCAGTTGAAGGAGGGGAATCCCTTGTGGTTGATGTAAACCTTACCCCACTCACCAGGTGCCAGCAGATAGTAGACACCTATAGTGGCAGCATGAGATCTGTAACAAATACTGGTGTCACCACAGTAGCCAGTACTAGACAAGATGACAAAACTCATTGCAGGAAATGTCCATAGGACACACACATGCCAGTCAGGGAGGCTCACATACCCAACAACAGTTTCAGCCAACAGGACAGGTGTAGACAAACACAAACAAAGGCTTTTCTAAGGTCTCTGATTGATGGCTATGGAGAACATCCCCCCAGACCTACACAGACAGACTACAATAGGTCAGGCAGTGGGATGTTAGTTCTGAAGGGTAAGAAATTAGAAATTGAAATGTAGGTCAATCAAACCTAAGACCTGTAGTACACTGATATGCCTCTAGTCAGCATGATAGGTTAGAATACAGAAAGAAATAGAGTACCTGAAATACCAGTACAGTCATAGCAAATCTCTACAAGTGTCAGGTGTGCCCCCCCATCCTATGTAGAAATGTAGTAACAGTTAGGTGTGCCCCCCAATCCTATGTAGAAATGTAGTAACAGTCAGGTGTGCCCCCCTCAATCCTATGTAGTAATGTAGTAACATTCAGGTGTGCCCCCCTAATCATAAATAGAAATGTAGTAGCCATCAGGTGTGCCCCCCAATCCTATGTAGAAATGTAGTAACAGTCAGGTGTGCCCCCCAATACTATGTAGAAATGTAGTAACATGTATGTGTAGGTATAATAACAGTAGAGCACAGATTACCTGAGCTGGCCAAGGTAGCAGGATAGATTGTAGCATGTGTACAATATGCAGGGCTGTGTGTGTGTGAGAGTGGTCAGTATGTATGCATGGTGAGGTTTGTCCTGGTGGCCATTTGCCAGTACTGCCAATGACAGGGCCAAGTTCTCACAACTGCAGTTTCAAAAACAAAGCTTCCCGGTAAAACACATTCCGGCAGTAAGTCATAGTAAATGTTTAGAAGTAATATGTGTCACCATCTGAAAGATGCACATGACATACATGTTGGCCCAGACCAACAAGCAGTACACAGGGGAAAGTACCCCAGACAGTTAGTGTATAATATGTAACTGTCAAATGGGCACACCCTTGGAATTGTGCATACAGGTTAGCAGCACATGATTTGGGCTTGTAGTAGGGAATACCAGTGTCATCTGGCCAACAACTGGCAGACCACAAATGTCATTGGTATGAAGTATTGAGAAACAGCTGATGTCCTGCACAAGCCAGCATAAGTGGAATGCCCCATGCATATCTGTGAGTCAGATGCAAGTAGTGCCCATAGCACACATGCACCCAGCTCACCCCACAACCACCACAGGTACCTTTTGGGTCTTATCCCTGCTGTTTGGAATGAGTACAATATGACCCCCACCTGTGTATGGCAATAGCTAAAGAATGCATCATGCAGAATAGGTGTCCCATGCAAGTGTGTCCCTAGCTGTAAGCAGCACCCTGCCAGCATCCATACCACTAGATCAATAATGACACAAAGCATTGGTATTAACATGTTGTGCACCTACCCTGTCACCCCAGGGGAATATAGTGCATTGCAGTTTGGAACTGTGGGCATGACAGAATGCAATGGCCTGCTAAAGCTGGCCTGCATCACTACCAAATGGCCTACAGTCATCTACCAAAGGCCAGTGTCTCACCCGTACTGCCAATGTGTGTTATGTCATGGAATCCCAACATAACACAGTCCACAGAACCCAAATGCAAGGCCATGTGTACAAATCTCAGTAACATGTCTACCATGTCCTACTGCATGAACTGTGGACCAGCACCAAATTACTGCTGGGATGAGGTGATAACTATAGGGAACATATCAGATAATGTTTGCATAATGTATGGAAGAGGATAAAATAATAGAGGGGGGGTAGGAGCATGGGCGGCATGGAGTGTGTGTAGTCCAAATCTCAGCTGTGTGCACATACTATCCCTGGTGGCTGCAAACACAAGAATGGGTGGCTAGAAACCTGCTCATAAGCCACAATGTGAAGGGGTAATGTCCAGAATTATGACCCCTGCCTCTGGGTTACCTGTGTGAATCTGTACAGCTGTGAGGTATGCCCATAGCATGATATGGCCATAATGTCACGTCGATGGATGTACAAGCATGGGATCCTCAGCCACCACTGTACCAAGGTGCTAGACCATTTACACCAGACCCAGCAGCAAGTGTCTGCAGCTTCCCCTCCAGAATGGCATGGTTGTGCAAGAATAAGTATGCTGCTGACCACAATACTGGACACAGCTGCATTCACCCTGTGTTCCCCAGGACATCACTGCAAGCAAATATGTATACCTGACAGTACTTGATGACATAAAACATCACAATGTAAAACAGTACATATGTCTGAATATCTTTGCTAACACCAGGACCATGTAGCAGAAGCAGCATAGACACAATTATCAACAGTAACCCACTATCTTTTGCCCATTTCGACCCCATATTGTCAACTGATCTACAGATATCCCACAGAAACAGTTTGCTAGCTGTAGGTGTAGAATACAAAAGTCTTCACTGGAGTACAATCTACCTGGAATGGATTCACAAATTCAGTACAGAAGGTCATACTGGGCATGCTTCCACACTTAGAGAAATGAAGGCCATGCCAGACAACAAACTACTGAAAGGTCATACTGGGCATGCTCACAAATGAAGCCCACATCTGGCAACACCAGTGGACCATACATAACTGACAGTCGCAGATGTTAGTGTAATCACTCCTCAGTACACACTAGTCATGCTTTGCACACACATTGTATAGGAATACACACATATATCCAAGGACAACGCACTATAATAGGCCAAAAATGCACATGCATAGATGTGTGGAAGAGAGTGACAGTGACAAAGAGCCTCCCATCATCACATTCAATTGGCTGAAACCACATGATGTGCAAATGTCAATCACCATAGACATTTGCCTCTGGTATCCCTCAGCACTATAGTGTCTGTGGTGCTTGTGCTAACTGTGTAGCATGACTGTACAAGTCAGTAGTCATCTAGCAGTTGTATACATATACCTGTGGAATATAAACCTGTGTGTGCCTGAGTGTTGTGTGTCTGCCTCTAGAATAATGGGTTATGGCCCATGCATACACACTGCACTCCCCATAGCCCTAGTATGGCAAGCCTGCTGATGTCTTCACCTTGAAATACACCTTTGGGGAAGTAGTAGCCCAGAAAATCTCTATGACGCATCATGTAAATGTGTAATGATGTAATGTGATGTACTAGTTAGGTAGGAGTTCTAATCCCAGACGTGGCATTGCACGTGAGTTTGTCTGTGTAGGGATCAATCCTTTTTAGGCCAGTCACACTCACTACAATTTCAAATGCCCTACTATGACAGGGCTGCTGTTGTCATTTACTTTGAAATACACTTTTGAGGAATGTCCTATAACTGCGTAATTCTGTAATGTGATGCACTAGTTAGATAGGAGTTCTATTACCAGACATAGCAACTGTGAAACTCTGTGCATGTGTAGGAATCCATTTTTGGGCCATTCACAGTCACTACGCACTCCTAAAAATGGAGAACATCGATAACTGTGCAGTAACAAAGACCTGATCCAAGCCTCCAGAGAGGACTCCAGCAATACCAGGTACAGCTCTCACCACACCTGTTGACCACCAAACCAGGACCAAAACAATAAAGGTGGAGAAGTGTCCATAGTCACCAAGGATATTCACACCACCAGGCTACTTGCCCAACAGAATGTGTCTAAAATACCCCCGGTGCAAATAACAGTAGGTTAGGCTGCATTCCAAATTGTATAACTTGCTACATATCCTCCACCATGCCCCATAATACCCACTACAGCTTTTGAACCATACTGTGAAATATTATGATACAAGCAAACACCCTAATACTGGGTGACTTACACTGCCCTGCCTTTAACTGGGAAAACTACTTGTGTATCAACACGTGTGCCCAATGGTTCTTGGAAGTCATAATTCCCAATGCCCTGGATCAAGTAACCCATAGTCCCACCAGAGGCTCAAATATCCTAGACCTTGTCATTACCAACATGGGAAATCAATGCTCCACGCCTATGGTCACCCCATTGGTGGGCAGGTCTGGCCATGAGCTAATCACCCTTAACATCAACATCTCTCCCCCACACCCCAGTAAGGAAACCTCCATAACACACATCTCCAAAGCCTATGTCATGCTACGCATGTCAGACGTGACTAACGTTATGACACCCATGCAGATGGGAACTGAAAGGATGACTGCTGAATCATACATGAAGGCACTGTACGAGCACATCCACTCGTGCATGAATTATGCCATCCGATATAGAACAAAGATGCTCCCTACCAAGAAAAGGAAGCCAATATGGTGGCCCTCTGCATAAACATACTGTACAACAAAAGGAGGAAACTGTTGCAGAAGCAGGGGAATTTCCAGGATGTAAAATTCTCCTTTGCCAGCTGCAGTAAGAGGCAGAGATCCCTCATAACATCCACCAAAGCTAGTTATGAACATAATATAGCCGACTATGCCAAAGACAACTGCAAGCCGTTCCATAGCTATGTGAGGAATCTAAATGGCAATGCTCAAAACTGATCTGAGCTACAACAGGATGGCATTAAACATATTGCTCCCAGGGATATTACCAATATCCTGGCAGATCGATTCAGTGGCAGTTGCACCCCCCTCCCAACCCCCAAAGGGCCCATCACAATGCAGACATATTGCCATATTCTGGTAATAACAGCCACATAGGTAAAAACCACACTCTCCAGAGTTATGACAACAGCAGTCATGGGACCAGTCAACATCCCGGGCTGTGTACTACATGAGCTACAAACTGAACTGGCATCTCACCTACGTGCCATGTCTAATCATAGCCACACCTCAGGCTTCATGCCCACTGTGTGGTGTACAGCTACAGTTATCCCAGTCCACAAGGGGGTCCACCTTGGATCCTGGGAACTACAGCCCCAGCAGTATGATGTGACTGATCTGCAAGGCCATGGAATGTATTATCATGGAAATTAAAATAAAGACATTGGCAACCTGCAAACACTGGACCCTAACCAGCCTGAGTTTGTGAAGGGCCGATCATGTCACCTCAATGTGAATGACAACTGTGAATCCATCTCCAGAGCTGTGGACGAGGGTAAGGTGGTTCACACAGCCTATCTGGATCTTGCCAAGGCCTTCAACACCATCCCCCAGTCTGGAATCATAGATAAATGTATCAAGCTGGCCATTAATCCCTATGTCACCTGATGGGCTGCCAACTGCTGTACTGACAGAACCCACATTATAAATGTAGGTGACATGAATCCGAGCCCCAGACAAGTGAAAGTTGGAGTACCTTAGGGTTCAGTCCTGGCATCGCCCTTGTTTGGCATCTACTGCTCTGAAGTACAGTCCAACAGTAAGTGACACTGACAAACAAAGGTTGCAGATGACTGCACACTGGGAGCCAATATTGAATCCCCACATGATGTGGATACTCTACAGAAGGGCGTACAGAAAGACATGCTTAATGCCTGAGCCATGGCCTCAAGATCAATGGCAAGAAATATATAGTTATCCCCATTGGGAAGGGACATGTACCTGTGAAGTACCACATAGGTGACAGTACACTAAACACCTAAAGTGTGATAACAAACTTAGGGACACAGGTGGACAGTGGTCTCACTTTTGATAACCACATCGCCACAACAGTTAGGAAACCCACCTATGTGACACACCTCCCACTAAAGGCTTTACATCCAGGAAAAAGAGGCCATTGCCCCACTTTAGTCATCTCTCAGTAGACCCAGTACAGACTATAATGGCCTATTACATATGTACCTCACAAGACATCTGCAACAACTAGTGAGACTGCAGACATACCTCACAAAATGAATCACAGGCTTAAACCAGATGCCCTATGCTGACCATCTGAAAATCATCCGGCTATACTCTGTCATGTATTGTGTTCTCAGAGGTGATCTCTGCTTAACATACAATGTCTAGTGGACATGCTACACTTAAAGAATTCCAAACCCTCACAGCCACATGCTCCAGGGATCCAAATCTTGTCATCACAATGAACAATACATGCTAAAGGGATGTGTTCCTGACTCAGAGACTCCCAGACTCTGGAATAGACTGCCCATACATGTCAAGCAGAGTGCCTCTTTGGCCATCTTCAAAAAGAATCTGGACAATTGGATGGGAGATAGGGAATTTACCCTGGGGATCATGTCAGCTGCCCTGCTAGACAGGGGTGCAGGGAAATAAATATTTTGGGAAGTCATAGCCAGGGAATTGTCATGTCTAGGCATGTATAGGCCCTAGGGCCGATAGCCTAGTATTAACATATGACCCTATGAACCTATGAACTACACTTTCCATTGCCCAACTTTGGCAAGGTTGCTGATGTCATTCACTTTGAAATACACTTTTGGGGAAGAAGTAGGCCAGTAGTCTCTGATGTATCATAACTGCATAATGCTGTAGTGTGATATACCAGTTAGGTAGGAGTTCTATTCCCAGACATGGCAAGTGTGTTTGTTTGTCTGTATAAGGAGCAATGCGTTTGAAGCCATTCACAATCACTACAACCTCCATTAGCCTTCTTTGGCAAGCCTGCTGATGTCATTCACTTTGAAATATACCTTTGGGGAATGAGTAACCCAGTAATCTTTGTGGCGCATCCTATAACTGCATAATGCTATAGATTGATATACTAGTTAGGTAGGAATTCTATTCCCAGACATGGCAAGTGTGGATGTGTGTGTTTGTTTGTCTGTGTAGGGAGCAATGCTTTTGAGGCCATTCACACTCACTACACCCTCCATTGCTCTTCTTTGGCAAGCCTGCTGATGTCATTCACTTTGAAATACACCTTTGGGGAAGAATTAGCCCAGCAGTCTCCATGGCATGTTTTATAACTGCATAATGCTGTAGTGTGATGTACTAGTTAGGTAGGTGTTCTACTCCCAGACATGGCAACTGTGAGACTTGGGGGGGGGGGTGTCATTCGTATCCTGTATGGAGGTGAGTGTGTAACAACTGGACTCATTGTGAAGCGTGTTTTGCAAATTTCTTATATGGTGGACCTATTATATGTCACAATGCCTACCTTACAAGGATAACAGATGTCAAAAAGCAGAGAGGCTGGAGTAGACAATCCATACACCTACATGTGACATCAAGGCCTGGCGAACAATTTAGGCAACCCTTGTATTACCCAGAGAACACTCTCAACCCATGTCTCATACACAAACACACTTGTCTAGGCAACAACCACTATGCTGGTAGTTCCCTGCATATTGCCCACAGATAGTAACCATGGTGTGATTGCAGTAGACTACAGAGGGCATGACACCCTGTTCCATCCTTACAATAGGCACATAATTGCATACACTGCTCCTTCACTATGTTCCCCACTAGATGCCTGCAACAACTGTAGATTCAGCAAATGTAACCCAGAAAGGACATACCATGCCTTATACACATGCACTGTATGGACAGATGACACTGACACCAGGGAATACCTGTATCATGCTGTCAATGTAGGTGCAGGGTCAACCTGGTTTCCATTGCCAATTCTCACCACATAAGGCCAGGAATGGCACTTCTGATGAAAACAATCTGTGTACACAACATGCCCCAGACAACATAGGTACACTTCCACATGTCATAGAAAATGCATGTGAGATGTGTGCACATCCCAGACACCATCCATGTCATGGACTATAGAACACATACATGGCAAGCATTGCACAGCACTGGCCACCCACAATAGAAACCCAGATGACTGGATGGTGAATACAATACCCACCCGTGTGGGCCAATCCAGACACTACACCGCTGAGCCACACAGCAGACCATTGTCATGTGGCCTGATGCTAAGGTATACCCTTTACCTAGCCTTGTACAGCCTTCTGGCAGAGTCAACCACTACACACCTGTGAAGCAATGCACTCATGCATGTCAGTACTGGCAACTTGTGTCTTTGTGTGTGGAAGTATAATGATTTGGACACCATTCACACTCACTACACCTCCCATTGGCCTACTGAAGCATGCCTTCTGATGTTAGACACACTGGCGTACCCTTTGCCCATATACCATCCTGATGACCTCTGTGGTGCATGTGATACCTGAGTTTTACTGTATTGTGGCAAACTAGCTAGTTAGGAAGTCTAAGTCTGACCCTGCCAACTGTGATAATGTGTGTGGGTCCCTGACAGAGTTTGGCTGTGTTGACCTTGACACCTGTTCATATGGACAGGCATGTGTACTACACCTACCTTACCCCTTCTTTATCACTGTTGCAGATATCACTTACCATCGAATATACGTTTGGACAGCTCCCCAACACGTAACCTCTGTGGCGCATGCAATAACTGCATAGACATGTGATAGCAATAATTAGTCAAGCAGGGGTTTGAAACCCCATACTGGTAAGTGTATGACACAAACATGCTTAGGTTTTACTCTCCCGCCCCCTCCCTGTCTTGCTTTGTCTCTGTCTGTCTCTCTGACCCCCTCTCTGGTGGATGTGGAGAAGTATACCTGCTTTGCTTAGGTAGCAACTTGTGTTTTGTAAGGGATGCTCATGAGCAGCTGATGGCCTCTGCATGAATTGCAGTCCCAACTAGCTGATTGCATGTGAGGCAGCTGTGGTAATATTCCCATAGCCAATTGCATGGAAACACACTCCTGTAACTATGAACATCATGTGGGTGTTGGCCCTTTTCATTCACTGTGAGCAGGACATAATGTCAGTGTTAGGCAAACAGCAGCACATATGGTAGTGGGATATACATCTAAAAAAATACACTGTGGAGACAGGCTAACAAACAGGAGGGGGGTGTTCCAGACATGACTACAGAATGTAAGTGTTGCTGTTCTGCCTTTGGAGTAATATTGGTTTAACAGGGTTTGTGTGGATATGGCTGGTCTACATGATTTAATACCTGTCATGACAGTGTTATATGTTTGAGGAAACACCCTCCTGTAGGGTTATCTGCAGACCGGCCAGTGTTTGGAGTCTTATGTGTCTTGTGTTACTCACAGTTCACCTATCTTAGAACTGCAGAATCATAGTCTGAGGATTGCATTTTGTACATGGTGACAGCCATGAGAGTTACCGATTTCATATCCCTCATAGGACATATGTCACACCAGACCCTGTTACAACAGTAAATGTATGAGGTTATCACAGCAACATGACAATATTGGCCCAGTGTTTGTGGCTTCAGCCACAAGTCTGTCAACCTTTGTACATATGTCATGCAGTAAGAGGTGCATATGTTCTGTACACCATTATATATTGACATCATACCCGATTACAAGCCAGTCAGATAGCAGACTGCTAAACATGTTATGTATAGTAGGGGTTATTTCTGAGGACATAACCTGGGCATTCGGTGGTTGTGTGTACAGTAGTGGGGTCTGTGTACTTATGGTGACTGTTAACAGTATGTGTATTGCGAATATGTACCTTGGCCAGTGTACAGACTGTGGTAGATGTCATTGTTCTTGGCCCTGTTCGATCTGATGTTACATGCTGCTCCAGTGTATGGTACCATATCAGCTCACGTTTGTAGGGCCAAACACACATGTGTCCCATACCACAGGCAGGCATTGGACCACACTGTGTCATGACCCAGTATATGTAGGGTTTGTGTGTGAGTGGCACATATGAGGATGGTGTTGATCAGACAGTCTATATAGTGTAATAATAAGCTTGTGTACCATATGTGGCTGTGGCTGTATTCACATTGGTTGTGGGTATGCACTTTCACACAGGTGTCTGTTACTCTGTGCTGTGCCATGCCTGTAGAGGCTGCTATATTTGCAGGTAGATGTGTATTCCCCCATACGAAATGTAGGTCAGTGTTGTGGCAGTCTGCCTGTAGTTTGCACAGTACTTTGTTACATGCCTAGCAGCTTAGTGTAATTACCCAGTGCGATGCTATATCCAGATATTTGCAAGATGTACTGCAGCCGGGCCACCATAACTGTTGTGTATTTCTGAAAAAGCTGTGGGATACTGTACAGATGTATGTCACTAACTTGTGGGTAGTATGTGGCCATGTGACCTCTGCACCACCAGTTATTATGTGTCAGGACAGACAGGAGTGTGTGAATGCTTAAACTGTGTGGGCATATGTAATCCAGTATTTAAGTGATATACTCATGTAAATGGCTAGTAACATCCACAGTGTCAGGCTTGGTCCACATGTCTCGCACTAAGGGAATATGTGTATACCTCTGGACTGACCAGAGGGTGCCAGTCTGTCCACTTATATTGGTCATATCTCTGCTGTAGTCCACAGGATCATTACTGTGCTATCAGTGATACTGTACTATGATGTCCTTAGGATGTCTGTCAGTAAGTGATGTCAATAGCAGATGTGACCTCCCACGCACAGCATGTCTATTAAGACAAATCCTGTTACAGTTGCAACAGTCTAGATATATACCTGCTATACATACATGACATCCCTTGCACTAATAGGTTGAGACTATTGGTGCTGAGGTAGGACTCTACTCCATGTTCTTTACATATGGTAAGCATATATATATATATATATATATATATATCCATATACAAACACATACACATATGTATATATATATATATATATATATATATATATATATATATATATATTATATATATACAGTTCTATATATGTCTACACATATACAGCTATATAGATATATATGCACATATAGTTATAGACATCTACATATATTTTGGTATAAATATATATATATATATATATATATATATATATATATATATATATAATATGATGCACACACACACACACACACACACACACACACACACACACACACATATATATATACACAGAGATATATAAATGGCCATATATATGATGCAATATACAGATGTGTATAAATACATATATATCAATATATATGTGTATGTACATGTAGATATATATTTACATATGTATATGTATATATCCATATACTTGTCATGTGCAAACATTACTGTTGCATATGCTTTCTCAGATGTATCACACTATATGTATCTGATATGTATATATTTAGATATAACAACATATGTGATGCAACAGTAGTATCACTAACATGTACTATACAATTGCATAAGTCACAGCAATTGTTCAATACTATTCAATATATCTACTGACAGATGTATTGGAAATCCAACGATTGTCTTCACAGCTGTCATGGTGTATTGATTAACTGTTGTGACTATAGTGCACAGGGTACTGGGTTCAAGGGCTGTTTATTTTTTTTGCTGGGCAGAACAAGGGTTGTTGGATATAGAGTGGTTAAGGCAGTTTTGAGCTGCTTTAAGTGGGTTTGTGGGGGGTTGCATGAAGCTAAGTGGTGCTAAGCTACGGTTAAATTTACAGGCACTTACACAGTGTAGGCGTTGCTTACCAGTGTGCAAATCTGCTTAGTTGTTATATTGCAGCAATGCTGACACCTGCTAAGCATGGCTCAGCCCCGGCAACCTGTTCTCACATCCCAGTCTGATAACATGGCAGTGTAATGACATCTGTAATAGGTGTATGTATGCCATATGCATAGCATGCATCTATGTGCTATCAGTACAGTAGCAAGGGGTGTGAGTCCCCTGCCTGGGACACATGAGTATGTATGACCTGTACAACACTGTTATCCATGTGAATGTGTTACATATAAGGGTAGTATCCCAGGTTTTGTGCTGTCACACTGGCATGTAGTGTATCATCACATTACTGTTGTTGACAGTGCTTTTCCAAGCAAGAGTAGATTGCTAATTATAGTACTGGCAACAAATACCCCTGCATGCATAGATGGACTCTGAGTCCTCACTGTCATGTTCCTGGTGTGTGAGCTGTGTCACATTATACATTTCCTACTGGATAATGATCTGACATGTGGAAATTAACTGTAGACTACTGTCTGTATAGCACATGTCAGTGAGGGCTGCCAACATGTAGTAATGGCATACCTATTGTGTCAGACGTCCATCTGTCAATCCATTCATCCTACTGCATAGCTAGTTGGTGAGGTGATGTCTGTCAGTCCCTGTACAGATGTGCAAATGTCAGATATCCATCTTGGATACGTACAGGCAACCTATGCTTGACTGATAGTGACATGTCTGCCCAGCTGTGTTATAACTGGCACAGATAGAACACAACACCCTGTATGCACCACAAGCCACGGGTACCTCCACTACACTATTACACTACTACAGTCAACAGAACATGCCTGGGTACAGGTCTCCAACACAGACACTAACCATGTTTTGTAATCCATGTTGCATACATGTCATGGAGCACCTCACCAGCCACTTGCAGGAGGTACCCAGAGAATTGACTGACGCATGTCACTCTCATCCTGAGGGTCACCACAGTGGTGTCTGTAGATAGATTGCCTGCTGGAACATGGCAGGTGGCATGAAAGCACAGTACACACATCCCCTATACTTCCCATCTCTCCATGGACAATAGCCAGGTACATACCTATAAAGAGCTGCAGCGATGCACCCCAGTACTGACAAATATGTACGTGTGCATTACTGAGGATATCAGTAGTCTGTGTGTTAGTACACCTGTATTTGGGAATATCCTGAGGCCCTTCACACCCAACGCAACACCCATTGCCATAGTTAGATGTGGCTGCTGGTGTACCAGACATTACATGTACCTTGTTATGCTCCTGTCCCTAAAGGCTACCTGAGCCTTGCAGTACCAGCACAACATTGTTGTACAAATGGGTTGATAGGCATGGGATACCCACTGAGTTCTGGCAAGTGTGTGCATGTGTGCATGTGCGTATATATGTAGGGCATAGCATTCTGAGGCCACATACTCCTATTACAATACACATTGCCACACAGTATTAGGGATAGTGATGTTGCTGCCAATAGGAGAGGCATGACAATGCATCACCCTACTATGCCTGTGGCATGTGCATTAGATGCATATCCCTGTAGTAGCACTCTTGGGATGGACAAGGGGTTGTATTGCAGTCCTGGTCATTGTGTGATGATGGCTATGTCAGAGTGTCATCATGGGTTCCAGTGTGTACAATATTCACAGTGGGGGTGTGAGTGTTTGGTATACATGTCTCATGTACCACTGTATGATGACCACTGTCACCATCAACCATACAGGTAACTGATAACACTATCCAGCCCAGTTATACATGTGCTGTGTGCACCCTACCTGTAACACCATTATCATACTGTACATGCCTGGGGATGTTCTGCATGTAACATGTAACCTGAAACACACCTCGTCCTTTACACTGTGTGGTGTGTGCAATTAAAGCCACACACATCAGCAGCACTACGTATCTAGGTAGGGGTCTAGTCCCAGTGTTGCCAAGTAAGAGTGTGCATGTATGTGTAGGGATCTACTTCAGGATGCTGAATATACATGTCCCAGGTGGTCATCTGTCCATGTGGCACAGGCAGTAACTGTTATACAGACCTATGGCATGTTCAACTGTACCCAGGATATGGCACAGCCATGGTGTCACCACAGTGCCATACCCCTTGTGAAATATGACAGCAGACCATCCTCCTGCTGACATATGTACACCTACAACACAAATGGATAACATTATGGAGACCACAATCACTCAGTGCTACTAACAGCTATAATGCATCATGTCTGGACAGCTACACTACCTGACATGTAAGCATTAAGCATTGCAGCTGACAACATGTTACACAGCAGTACATTGGTACACTGTAGTACAGTCAATGTGTGCATCAGAACTATATTAGTCTGTCCCTGCATTGATGTTATGGATGACAGAGATGTGGCACAGGTATCATCATATGCACAGGGTGTGTTGTTGGTTTGCCAGAGACCTAGGGTGGGCCATATGTTTGACACCATGTGTGTGAGTGCGAGAAGTAAGTTACTGATATAGCTGTGATGATGTGGTGGGTGTAGGTATGTGGTTGCCCTAGGTGTGTTTGTTTTGTGTGTGGGTGTGCAGGCACACAGTTCTGCCATGTGGCTGCCCTATACAGGTGTTTCTTGGACAGCTTCAGACCATACCTGGCAGGGTGTGCAGTTCACCCCCTCTGACCATGGACAAGCAAACTGTGCCTGCCAGGGGTTCCATGGGCACATCCAGGTACAAGCCTCAATATGCTACTCTCCCCTGATGATGACATATGTCTGCTGGAACCAGGTCCCTCCTGGGACTGGCCAGGGCCACGTGCATGTGGCTTGCTATGGTGTGGTGTGGACAGTGCCTCCCCCTGCAGTGCTGGGGCTGGTACTACCACTACAGGAGTGGCTTGGTGTCCTTGCACATCCATGTCAACAGCCAGATGTTGGTGTTGCTGGCCTACGTCCATGTAGTTGTCACCCCACTCCCACCACATGCTCTAGCATGGAAAATCTATGGTCGATGAGGCCCACCATCTCACCCAACCATCTATCCATGACCTCTGTATAATCACTGAGGGCACCTGCAAGATCATGGATGTTGTCACTTACAGATGAAAAAGCAGCCCTCTGCAGCCTCAGACCCTGTCTGGTGTACAGTTCTATATGTGCCTGCACCACCATGACACCCAGAAACATGCATCTGGTGGTACCAGATGTGACACTTCTGCAAGGGGCATGAGGACCAGTGGCCCTCCCACGAGCACCCTGGTACATTTGCCTATTTGGTACCCTGCCGGACATCTGGCTATGCACACAGACACATACACACACACACACACACACACACACACACACACACACACACACACACACACACACACACACACACACTCCCTGACATTCCACCATAATACCTGCCTGTCCCTGACTGTGTCAGTTATGTCTGCTCTAATGCTCACAACCCCTATGTGTTTGTTTGACACATATCTGGGATGATATGTGGACAGATGTCATTTGTGAATGTCTGATATCTGATTTACAGATGTCATCATTAGCGGTGTATGTACGACCAATACAATACTATTACACTGACAATCATCAAACCTTACTGTGGCTATGGGAAGTGTACACACCCTTATTGGTATGATGCCCTCTTCCTTGATATGCCATGGGACCACATTACTGCATATGTTAACATTACATGAGCCTGATATGTGACATATGTCCTGTAAAATCAAATGCAGTGTCAAACAAATGTGTTAGCTGTGCTGATGCTGACTGAGATGCATACATTTCGTGGGTGCATATGTGTGCACACCCTTATCATGATGGTTTGTTGCACCTACTGTTATGTGTTGTACAGCAGTTTGCCCTACACATGTCCCCCAACTCTGCATGATTGCAAGGTCAACTCATGTGCACATCCCTTGGAGTTCACACACTGCCATCACTAATGCTGTGGAGTTAGGGTTATGTCTGCCACAGTTCTTGACCCTGACTGTGTTCAGATACAGCCAATCATAGCATCCTTTGGATCCCTGCTGCAGTGCACTGGTGTGTCATGATGACACCCCCTCCCCTCCTTCAGCCTTTTTGCTGATGCTTGACAACTATGGCCTACACATGTGTATATCAGATTGCAGTTTCCCAAACTCTGAACACCACGTGCAACAGCCTAGTCCCAGCTAATGAATGGCAAACATACAGGTGTACACTGGCACCAGCAAAGTACATATGGGGATGGTGGGACTGAGGTGGGGTGAGGCATTGGTTGTGCAGCACATGTGTAGTACATGACACTGTCTGTAGGTTTCCAAAGTGGTCATGGTACACCAGTACACATTGTAACGCATGCCTTTAGGGGACCTCTTCCATTATGCATGCACTACCTGTAGAGAGGCCTGGCTGATGTTTCCTGTGGTACAACTGTCACATCTGATTACCCTAACCCATAGGCCACACATTTGCAGAGTCCTGGAAATTTCTGACACGGGTACTCCACAGCCAGTACTTGCTAGACATTCCTGCAACTCCCTCAGTGGTGTGGCATGTTACTAAGCAGCCCGCATGACCAGTTTGCTACATGTGACATCATCTGTCTTGAATGGCCATCTGTTTATTTCCTACATCATTCCTGTCCCATACATCCTTGCCACATAAATGACGGTCTGCACTATTTGCCATGGTATATGCAATGGTGAGGTATGGCTACATGTCCAGTTCATGGGTGCTAACTGTTGGGTATGGGGTTCACATCATGTCTTGTAAGATGTGTGCAAGCCACAGCTGCCTCTGTTACAGGTAAGTGTGCACATTTGATGGCCAAATGTCTTGTACAGCAAGCCAATACTTGGTGTGACATTGGGGACGTGTACTTGCTGGAAGGTGCATTTCCATGACAAATGCATGCAGTCAGTAGCTCAACAGCTGATTCCACTATATTTTATCTGGCGTGTGTGCACATGTATGCTTCCAATGTTTGTGAAGATATGTATTCCCCATATTTGCTGCTCTAACCTATGATTCCATATTACACACTCATTGCTCATGTTGGAACCACATTGCAGGTTTTAAGGGTTGTGGACTGCAGTATTATGATATGCCGTAGTGTAGATCTGTAACAGTTGCCATTGTAATACTGGTATATGCACTGTTGTAGCACTGTATAAGGGTGATGTTTCACACATGTCCCTAGTGTACACCATTTGGCCCTACTATTATGTTCATCTCTCTGGGCACATTTTGCAATGACAGGATGTTAGTTATATTGCAGGAGTCTGACATACCCTTCAGATACACCATCATGGTCACCACTGTGATGCAGTGCAGTTAAGAGGAACAATACGTGAACATGTACGGCATGCATTATGGGTAGGTTTGTTAAATGTGTGCATGGAATATACCATAGGCATAACATGACTGGTGTATTGGCAAGCTTGAACAAAAACCATACTCACCAGCTACAAGCTGCT
>NC_056751.1:225247804-225315304 GCF_019279795.1 Protopterus annectens | reverse complement strand
ATATATCACTGGCAGTGTGTGTGTTGAGTGCTATCTGTACATGGCTACATCCATTTGTGCTTCTGACTTCATATTCCTCACTAAGGGTATGTTGCAGACTATACTGTAGCACCAGAAACTTACTCAGTGTACAACAACACTATTTCATATATGGGCCTGTGTTCCAGCCTCTGTCCTCCACCTATATACCAGGCTTTGTCCATATGACATGCAGTAAGGAGTTTTTATGTATTGGCCTGTGATTATGTCATGCTGCCATCATTCCAGTACTGTTGTGCCCCCCACACATATTGTGGGATAGGGTCCATATATATGTGGGCTTCAGCTGCACAAAACATGTGTGCCCTTCTGCAGTCCAGAGGTCAGTGTATGTAACAGTGTTATATGCCCCTGTAAATCAGTCTATGTGGGGGTGTATACACCATAAATAACCTAGGCTGTTACAACATGTGAGGGATATCATTAGTAATCCACCTTAAGGTATATGGCTGTACATTACCATACATTTCACCTTGGAAACTTTGCTGGCCTACTGCTCACTGCAATACAGACTATTCTGTTTGTCAGTGTGATTGTGATGTTTTCAGTTATGCATTATGTAACAGATACATCCCATTGTGTCAGCTTAAGTCTTTCCCCCTAGAGATTAAATATAGAGTGTAGTTAGAGGCAGCTGGACTATACATCTGCATTATTTACTGTTGATTGATTGTTATCCTGTGGGCCAGTCTATCTTTACTGTTGTACTACTTGAAGGCCTGGGCCTGGACAGCGACATATGTTATGCTCTCGTATTACTGTATAAAATGATCTGCTTGAGAGTTGGATTAATCATTTAGTATGTATTTCAAAGTCTAAACAGCTATATGACATGGCATATACAACTGTAATAGTACACAAATAAAACTTTCTTATGTATGCAAGCCTGTGTGTGGTGTCATATCCTTTGACTTCTCTGTGGGTATATGTTTCAGGCAACAATTGTCTTTTGTATGGGTGACTCATACACTGTCCATTTGATAAGGTGGCAACTGTAGGAATACTGGCTGTTCAGTATGGTGTCCACCCACTAAATATGTATCTTCCTATACATATTTCTGTGTGTGAATGTGTAGATACATATATATATATATATCTATATATGTGTGTGTGTGTGTGTGTGTGTATATATATATATATATATATATATATATATATATATATATATATATATATACAGATATAAATATACACACACACACACATACATCTCCATGTATAAATACATTTCCTGTACTGTTGAATGACTGTGCTGGACAATATGTTTGTGAAAACATCAGGGTTATGTGTATCTGACATAGCTTAGTGAAAAAATCACTTTGGCTATGGTGTGTAGGGTCCTGGGTTTGAGCCTTGCAGAGGCTGTTTATTTTGTTGCTGGGCAGAACAAGGGCCATTTGATAAAGAATGATTAAGGCACTTTTAAGCAGATGTAAGCGGGTTTGCATGGGTTTGCACGAAGGTAAGCACTGCTAACTTCCAGTTACAGTTTCTTATACTGATTTAGCTTCCCAATTGCTTAACCTGTGTAGGCATTGCTTACCCCCACACAAACAAGTTTAAATCCACTTACTGCTGCTTAAAAGTGCTTACTCTCGCTTACCCCTGCACTAATTTCATTAAAAGAAATGAAAAAGGGTTGATGGGAAAGTGGTGAAAAAGGGGCACAAAGAGGGAAACACAGTAGAGAGAATGGCTAGATATGTGCAGGACGGGTGTAGGGAAGGGCCATAGCTGCCCAGTTCATCTACAGCAACAGCATGTACACTGATTTGGAGGTAAATTTGGACACTCAGACCCCTGAGAGAGGGGTGAGGGCAACAATAATATCTTGTGAAGCCAATTAGACCAGATAACATGTGTCTAGTGGATACATGTGCGAAATGGACAACTATGTATGGGGCAAGATTTTTTGGGGGGGTAACAGATTGCCCTTTTTTTTCAGGTGAGAGTGGGATGTTGGGGAGGGATAGTAGGTATATTTGGGGAGGTAGGCTGGATAAGATAACAGACAAGACAGACAAGACAGCATACAGGGGCAGTATATGACACATGTGGGGGGTAAACACCTTGGAGAGGGAGGGGTGTTTGGAAGTCGGAAGCCCATGAGCCCCAAGTGGAAACAGTGGCACTGAGGTCACCACCCATGGACAGTCACCACTGCACCTTCACGGCCCCAAAGGTGGCTGTGCTGGGGGATGAGTAGGAGGGCAAGGCCGGCCCTCTAGTTGTGCCACGTGGCCCTCAAGCTGCGTAGAAGATCTCTAAACTCCCTGTAGAGCTCACTATGCACCATGCCCTGGACCTGGCGAAGGGTGACAGTGTCCTGTTCATGCCTGCCCCCAGGGGGGTGAGCCACATCCCCTGAGGTGGTTCCACCCAAAGGTGATGCAGGACCAGCAGATGAATAGGTCCCGGGATGGGCCCTAGATGTGCTAGTGCCCTGTGCCATGGCCAGATGAGGTGAGAGAGGTGGGTCCTCTGGGACCGGCCTTTCCAAATGTGCTATAGTGTTTCAATTTTAAAACACATGTTGATTAGTAATAGTCAACACATTCCAGGATTAGGTATAACAGCATGCATAGATATTCCCATTAACCCAAAACACTAGATATGGAACAGTTGCATAGCAAACAGAACACATGTATATATGGAACCACAGTGGCCATTACAATAGCATGCAGGTACATTGATGGCAGCATGCCACCAATGTGGGAGGATGTCAACATGGCACATGCATAGAAACAAATTTAAATATTTATCAAACAATATGACATATGTCCCAACAGTAGATTTAATGGTGCACATACCGATTGAGTCGTGTATTTAGTTTATTGTTCCGATGTGGTGGGGGGAGAGAAAGATGTCAATTAATAACTAATATATTCTTGTAGTTCTCATTACTTTCCTAGTCAGTGCTGTGATCTGTACCTTACAGGTATTAGTACACTACCCTATGGCCTTAGTTTGGACATTGTATGGATGTAGACAACTATATACATGACATATTTTGACTATTGCCCTCATAAACCTTTGGTGAGTTGTAGAATGACAGGTTTGTTTTCACTGACATTTTCCAAATATGTACAGGCCTGACAGTCAGTTATATGACATTAAATGCTGTCTACATGTCAGAGATTAGCACACTGATATGCTAGGGGAGAGGGTAACAGCCAGCAGATATGGGCCGATTAACTGGACATTCTGGACAATTCTGTACACTTGTGGGGTATGATTCTGCATACAGTTTACTACCACTCCCAGGATTTGAACCATGGCTGTGTCTGCTAAAAATAAAACAGTGTCCATACAGCTGAGTGTGCTATATAGATATTGCTGTGTATCTCTTCTCTGATTTCTGTCTATAAGTCTCCCATGGTTTTACAATCTGACCTTGTAATTACAACACTCTTACACAGGGTTTTCTAGACAGTTTTATTATGTAGCACAGTGTGGCTGACACTGATGAGTAATACCTTATTATTCAGAGCAACTGCAACACTAACAGTGACATACAATACCAGAGTAAACAGTACCAGTCCAGGATTTCAATCTTTTATTTCTAGGCACAGTTTTCACATCTGACAGACCTGTGGGGGCATTGTTTGTTAGCACTACCTGAATGTTGCCACAAATATTACCAGATGCCAATTTAGTATTATGCACATACTTCTCACTCTGTTAATGCAAACACTCTGGTCACAGCTTCACAACATGGGGGTGGAGATGGGACATACTTGGCTTATTACTCTCATAACATTTTGGGCAGTTGCTAGAGTGACAGGTTTGTTCTTATATATGTCTGATAATCAGTTGTATTTCTTGTTTGCTGCCTAAACGTCTAGGATCATCCCACTGATTTGCCAGGGGGACAGGGTGACAGGCAGCGGATATGGGCCAATTATCTGGACATTTTGGACATATCTATACAGTTGTGGGGTATGATTCTGCATACAGTTTACTACCACTCCCAGGATTCGAACCATGGCTGTGTGTGCTAAAAACATAACACATCACGTCTCAGTTGAGTGTGCTACTTGGATTGTATTGTCTTGCTTTTCACTGTTTTCTATCTAAGTCTCTCTCAGGTGTACAATATGACCTCTTGTGATTACAACAGTCATATATAGACATTCCTACACATTTTATTTATGTAGCACAGTGTGGGTAGCAGTGCTTAATGCAACAGTACTATTAATTGATTGCAGCTCTACATTACCATGTGATACCAGAGTAAATACATGCAGTCCAGCAGTTAGACCTTTATTATCAGGCTGTTAACATTTTATTTACATACTAGCTATATGAAACTCTTCCTGCCATATTCTCTGGTGTATTTAGTACATGCCTTAAACAATACAGGTTTTATACTGGAAATTAACTTACTACTATTTTTAGATTTATTTCTTATGACAGTACATGCAAGAGTATTACTAACTTGCCTCACAATGCAACATCTGCACTCTACAGGCATGGGCTTCCCAGTTCGCAGCCTGCTCATTTGCCACTGTCAAAGACATAAGTGAAATATTTAGACATACCTATCCATAATATACATGAACTGGCAATTATTAAACAGGTAGTGGGCTGATACTTACACATGACTGGGACATCCCCCATCCTCCTAGCCTTTTGGATCCACTGATTCAAGAGATCCCTCTTTCTCCACTTCAGGTCAGCATAGTGATGCCTGACCTGATCATGAGTTTGAGATATGCCAGTGGCACTGATGAGGTCAAGGGCAAGACAGTCCCAGGCTTCCACTTTATATTGGGAACCCACTGGCATTGCCAACATCCTGGCAAACAGGTTCAGTGCAGATGTCTCCCCACATCCCCCCTAGGGAGCAACTATCCATCCCAACAGAGTGTAACCTCCCTGGCAGCACACAGTAACAGGTGAGTGCTGCCCTCCCCAAAGCATACATCACAGCATGAATGGGACCAGATGGTGTCCCGGCATGCATCTTACATGAGCTTCATGACAGTCATAACCCTCACATTACATCACTGTGCAATATCGGAGTTACTACAGGATATGTACCCATGGAATGGCGTACAGCTACAGTGGTCCCACTACACAGAGTTGGTGCCACAACGGACCACAGACAATATTGCCCTATAAGCCTAACTAGCCTGTTCTGCAACGCTATGGAGCGTATTGTCATGGGTCTCTTACACATACACATCGGGAACCTACAGACACTGTGTCCTACACATTTCAGCATTGTTGTGGGCAGATCTTGCCTCTTGAATATATCTGCATTCTTTACATGGTTAACAGGTCCATCGACATAGGGACAGTTGTCCACACAGCCTACCTGATCCTTGCAAGCCCCTTCCACACAATAACCCACTGGGCCATTATGCATAGGCTCACCAGCGTCGATATGGACACATATCACACATGGTGGATTGCTACCTGGATCAGGATTGGCACCCACATGGTCAGAATTGCAGGTGCCATGTCTGACTATACACCACTTACACATGGCATCCCACATGGCTCGGTCCTGGGACCTCTCTTGTTCAGTATATATTTGTCTGATGTGCAGGCTACCACAGGGAGAATAGGGCTGACCTTGTTCGCACTTGACTGCAAACTGGGTGCCATACTAAACTCTCCACCTGCCACATGCATACTCTAACAGGGTCTCACAGAGATGGATGACTGGTGCCTGAACCATGGCCTACAACTAAATGCCATTAGTTGCATAGTCATCCCCTTTGGGAATAGCAACATGTCCATACATTACCACATAGGTAGTACTCCATTAGATATGGTAGGAGTTGTTAGGTGATTGGGGACATGACTTGTTTGTACTGTCACCTTTGACATTCACGTTGCCAAAGTGGTTGGACAGACCTTCTATATAAGCCACCTTATCCCATATGGTTTCACATGTAGATCAAGTGTGGTCATTGTGCCCCTATACTAATCACAACCATGCTTGGTTACAATGCCACATTTGGGGTGTTCCTTACCCAACACCTGCAGCAACTGCACTGGCCACAGAAGTTCCTCACCAGGCAGATGTAGGGACTCACACGGATGACCTGCACTGTTCGGATGCAGTAACTCCAGCTATACTCAGTCGCTTACCACCTATTTGGATATGATGTGTGCCTGTTGTTTACAGGAATACCCAACCCAGAATTACTGGACATGCTCCACCTCAGGATATCCGACTGTCTTGGAGCTACACACTCCAGGGACATATACCTCAGCACAGATGTTAATTTGACATGCTGGAGGGACAGATTCTTATCACAGGGCCTCCAATCACTCTGGATTGTGATCACAGTTTCACATAGGCAGAGCCACCCACTGACCACCTACAGGGGACATCTTGATGGCTGTATGGGTGATCGTATGTTTACCCCTGGGATATCTTCTGTGTCCCTGCTACACAGAGGCACACTAGCCTAGCCATACATGGGCTATCTTGTGTGACCTGCTATTCACTGGCACAGTGTAGTAATCCGACAGGGTTGCAAAAGCAAAACACACTCTGGCTAGGCTTGTACATGCCCTAGGGCAGATAGCCTAGTATCAACCTATGCTTATGTTCGGGATGCACAATATTTATAGCTGATACTATTTGCAGGTCTTTATCAACTTTGCTTTCCCAGTTTCTATGAACAACTTAGGTATCTGCAGAACATATTTGATTATGACAGGGTTCCACTATATTATATTTATTTATTTATTTTATTTTACATTTGTTGACCGGGATAGTCCGACTGGATGCATGTCCATTTTCAGTGGAGGCCCGGGGAGAAAAGCTCCACAGAGAAAAAAGTACAACATTGATTACATACAAATAAATACACAGTTACAGGAACAATATTTTTTGGTTTAGATACATTTGCCAACAGTGTGATTTAATTACAACTCAAAATGCAATAATATTTCTATAACTTGTTACAGGATCCTTACTGTTATAGTATGCAGTCAAGCAAGGAGGAGCTTGATTGCTATAGAAACCAGAGGAGATAGAATGCTAAGGATGTTGGTTGATAATTATTTGAAACTTTGAAAAGCAAGAGTAGCATCTAGTAGGTACAGGGGAGTGGGTATAGTATGTGTCAAGGAGGGCTAATCTGGGTTAATACATGGGCAAAGCCAATGAGACTTAAAAAATTGTTTAAGATTATTTTTAAATTGACAAAGGGAGGTGGAAAGTCTTAGGTTATTAGGGAGGGAATTCCAAACCTTCCCTATAGAATTGGCAAAGAGAGCTTCACCGCCCAAGTTATTAGATTTGATGGTTTGGACCAGAAATCTATTTGAGGAGCAAAGACAGCTAAGATTGGAGTAGGGAATCAATATTTCACTCAGTGAAGGGGTTTTATCAGGTTGTTTGATTATTTTAAATGCTTCAGTGAGTTGGTTCAGTTTAAGAAGATTGGGTAGTTCAAGCCAGTCGAGTTTCCTTAGATTAAGACAATGATGAGTTCTATGAGGAGCACTTATTACAAATCTGGCAATGTGATTATAGGCAACAGAGAGTTTATTGATCTCATTTTTGTTGAGGAAGGAAAGGACAGGAGAGGCATACAGTAAGGTAGAGAGGAGATGTGTGCGTGCGTTTGGCAATAGGGGTTAAGAAATTTTTAATTCTATACAAGGATCCAAGTTTCTTATTTACTGTCTTTATGGTTTGACTGATATGCATATCAAATCTAAGCTTATTATCAATAATGACCCCTAAAAGTTTAGTGTTGGTATCAGGCTCAATTTTGGTACCATTAATAGATTGGACAAAGAAGGTATTGTTATTAGATAGTGGAGAAAGTTGAACTGGTGGAGGCACTGAGGTGGGAAAAAATATTAGTAATTTGTTTTTTTTTGGATTTAGGATGAGTTTCCATTCTGCGAGCCATTTTTCTACTGCAGTAAAGGAGTGTTGGGTGACTACTTGTAGATCAGAGAGAGAGACTGCAGAGCAAATCAGGGTGGAGTCGTCTGCGTATTGGATACAGGTGGCTTTAGGGATAACAGTGTGAAGTTCATTTATGAATACAGAAAAGAGGAGGGGACCTAGTATGGAGCCCTGAGGAACTCCTGTGGTATTAGGCAGCAGGTGAGATAGCTTATTTTGCCATTGGACTGCTTGTTGTCTACCAGAGAGGTAAGCCTTGAACCAGCTGAGAGCTGGATTATCAAGGTGTAAAGTTTCTAGGGTGTGGAGCAGAATCTCGTGATTGACCATGTCAAAAGCTTTTGACAGATCAAGAAAGAGTGCAGAAGTTATTTTTTTGCTGTTACGGTTTTTATTTACTGAGTCAGTAAAGGAAAGTAGGGCGGTGGTCGTACTATGGTGGGGTCTGAAACCGTGTTGAGTATGGGACAGTAGATTGTTTAGGTTAAGATAGTGAAGTAATTGTTTATGAATGCATCTTTCCATAATTTTGGCTATTGGATACACAATTGCTATGGGTCTATAGTTCGATGGTTCAGTGGAGGAGCCACCCTTGTGAAGTGGAATGACATAGGATATTTTCCATATGGAAGGGATGGTGGCCTCTGTTATTGTTCGGTTAATTAGGATTGAGATAGGGTAGGCTATAACGTCTGCTGCTATTTGCAGGTATTCAGCTGGGAGTCGATCGGCAGAAAGGGTGGTTGGTTTGAGTTTCTTCAATAAGGCTCTAATGTAAGAGGTGGATGTTGGCTGAAGAGTAAAGGAGAAGGATGATTCCTCAGAAACAGTAAATAAGGGGGGGAAGGAAGAGTTAGTTGATTGGATAGTGACTGAATGGTCTCGGTAAAGAAGGAGTTAAAGGTATTTGCTGCTTCTTCTGGATTTTTACCAATAAGTGTCTCTGGGGTGGGTGTAGACGATTTCCCTGAGTGGAGGAGATTATTTAAGCCTGCCCAGAACTTCTTTGGATTATTCTGGTGTTTATCTTGGAGGTGACAAAAATAGTTCTTTTTGTCCAGGGTACTGTCTCTTTTCGTTTCATTTCTAAGCTGCTGGAATTTAATGCGATCCTGATGTGTCTTAGTAACTCGCCATTTGTCCCAGGCCTTATCTCTAAGTTTAATTTTAGATTTGGTTTCTGTAGTTAGCCAGGGTGCTATCCGTATCTTGGTTCTGATATGTCGGTTAGGTGCATGAGAGTCCAGAATGTTGAGGAATGTGTCATTAAAGAATGCCACACTCTCCTCAAGAGGCAGAGTTTTTAGCTTGGACCAGTTACAGGATTTGAGTTCTGTTAAGAATAGAGTTGGAACAAATTTCTTTTTATTTCTAACAAGTCTGTATATGGGAAGGTTTGAGTTGGTAAATTTGTGTTTAATTATGAATGTGATGAGGTGGCCACTAAGGTCATTAGGGAGGGTCCCTGTAGTATATTTATGTGGCCCATTATTAGTAAGAATCCAGTCAATTATGCTCTCCTTATGGTTAGCATTACCAATTCTTGTTGGGGAGACAATTTTTTGTGAGAACCCATATAAATTAATGGGCATGGGATTAGTCTCAGTGGAACATTTGGTCCAATCAATGTTAACGTCCCCTAATACAATGGCTTCTTGAGGGTAGTTAGAGGCTAACCAGTTTAGTGTTGACTCCAAAGTTTCTAAGTTGTTCCCTGGCAGAATGTAGATTACAATAAGATTGATACTTTTTAGATTATTTAAGCAAAGTTTTAGGGCAATTAACTCTGCATTAGCAACCTTAGGCGGTTGTATAGAATTCATGATGATATTAAGGGTACTTCTATACATAACAGCTATTCCACCACCCCTTTTTGTTTCCCGATCAACCCTTAAAATTGATCATATAAATGACATTATATATGTGTCTGTTGTTATGTAACTGTGTGCACAGGGCAGATTGCTGTATAGTGACAGGTTCCTAGGTTTACACATGCAACTGCCAGATATGTGTGGCCCACTGCTGTACTCAGACATGGCCCAAGTGTGTGAGCATGCCCAGTTCAGGCTTTCCATGCTTTGTTGCCTGATATTTGTCTCATTTATTCAAGTGTGTGAGCATGCCCAGTGTGACCTTTCACTATGTTGCGATCTGAGATCCACGACATTTGTGGATATATGTGAACATGACCAATATTAACATTTATACTGTGTGTGTGTGTGTGTGTGTGTGTGTGTGTGTTGGAAGTCATGTTCTGTTCTTACTGTAGGACTCACCTTTGTGTCATAACTCAACAGGGATTATGCTGTACCTGCAGGGTTTCCATGACATACTTTGCATAGACCTATCAACATTCCTTCATACTGGCTGAGCACTGCAATACTGTCATGGTTTAGTGGTTCAGTACTTATAACTATAGTGCACAGTATCCTGGGTTAGAGGCCCATCACTGCTTTATATTTTCATACTGAGCAGACCAGACTGCTTAAGGGCCAGTTAAGCAAATATGAGCATGTTGGCTTTTGTTCAGCTATACCCTACTTAGACCTGGCTTGTCCAACATTGCTGAATATTCACCAACTTTGCTGGACGTTGCCCAATAATACTCAACATTGACCACAGTTGCACTAGTTGGTGTGTGCAATTCTGTTTGCAGAAACTACATGGTGGTAAATGCTGTTTAGCACTGCTTTACATTGCTTAATGCACGGCAGTCATGCCTCAGGTGGTGCTGCAGGGCTGCCTATGTCAGATGCACTTACTACACTCCCTGTACATGTTTGAAAGCAGGTCGTGTCAACTTAGGCATCCTTTTTACTATATGTGTGAGTCAGAGAGAGGTATCATTTCCAGAGTTCCTACTGAGCCAGTGTATGTGCTATGCGTTGCCTCTTTGCCAAGGCCAAAGCATACTGGGCACACCTCCTTCTGCCTACTGGGGCAGGCTCAAGTTGTTTCTCCTCTGAGTCACCATGTGCCTGTGCAGGCCTTGGCAATGGTGTGGGGCTGTTTAGCCCTGCCCCATGCTGGTCCTGCTGCAGCTGTTTTCACAGGATCATATTATGTAGCATAGCACATACCATGACAATTTGGGTGCATGTAGTTGGTGAGTACTGCAAGGCTCCACCAGATGTGTCCAGGCACCGGAACCGTGACTTGAGCAGCCCAAACACATGCTCAATTACATTTTGTGTTTATGCGTGTGCCTCATTATGGCATTCCTGTTCAGGTGCGTGTGCGTTTCTGATGGGAGTCATCAGCCACGGCTCCAGTGCATAGCCAGCATCCCCCACTAGGTGACCGTGTGGGATGTCCCCATTGGCAAATGTCCGGTACAGCTGCGTCAGATGCCAGATATGGGAATCATGGTAGCTTCCAGGGCAGCCAGCACACACATTCAGTATTATGCCTTGGGCATCACACATGACCTGGCAGTTGATGGAGGGAAAGCCCTTTTGCGGTTGAAGTAGACCCTACCCCACTCACCAGCTGGTGCTTTGATGCATATGTGCATGCAGTCTATTGCACCCACTACCTCAGGGTATTCCGCTATTTGCTGGAAGATACGCATATTGCTGGCCAATACCTCACAGGAATTGGGGAAATATACATGATCACCGACATGTGCTGACATGGCATCCAGGAACTGGTGCAGTACCCTGGATGCTGATGCCTGTGATATCCTCATCATATCACCAGTTGGTTTCTGGAAGGTACCTGTTGCTAATATTCTTAGGCCAAAACATACCTTGGTTTCCACTGGGATGGGTACCCCTCTGTTGGTTCGGTGTGTGAGGCATGGCCTGCACAGCTCAACAATTTGCTGCAGGAGGTCTCTGTCCACTCTATAGTGCTCCACTATCTCCAGCTCATGTAGCCCCTGGTAGGTTACCCTCGGCCTGTACACTCTTCTCCGTCTCCTCACTGTGGGTTGTCCAGCAGCATTTCCATTGTCATCACCCTCAGCATGTTGCATATGTCACCTTATAACAGCAATGGCAGCCCCTAACATATCTTTGTCTCAGTAAAGCTTTTTCAGTTTTCACTTCTATTAGCTTACTGCAGTGTCTCTTGTGAGAAACATTATTGACTGTTGTTTGCAGAGTTTTAAGTGCTAGGCTGGGCTGGGCTAGTGTACTGCCTGTGTAATTGCCTGATTCCGATTGTTTTCACCTGCTAGCTCTGCTAGTACTCCCTGGTAGCTTCCTACTATTTGTTGTGCTTCCTATTTCCTTTCAGTTTCCTGGGGGGGGGCAGCACCGCACACACAAGCGCAAAAACGCTCACAGCAGCTCACATGCATGCACACATGCTTACACGGACTACAACTTGCTTATTCAGGTTAGAACGTGCACACACCAGTGCAAAAACACTTACAACACTTTAAACTGCCTTATACATGCTTACTCCAGCTTATACGCATGCACTCACGCTTACACGCACGCACAATGTCTTACTCAGGTTTACAGGCATGCACAAGCACGCATACCTGCTCAGCAAGAAACTTTGGTGTTATTCATGGCATACACCTTCCATTTCTTGACTTTACCTAGCCTACCTGTTGACGCACCTCTTTCAATGATGTGTAAATGACAGCTGACACATGCCACTCTGCTCCAATGAACTTCCCTTCTTTCATACATACCCACTCATGATGTCACCTATCTTCTACTCTGTTACTCCCCTTATCCTACTCCTACACTCCACTGACTGTGCTCATTTGCTATGTAAACCTGCAATTCACTATCCTAACCTTACTTTGCATACGATTGCCTACTAATGCTTAGTTACATCTCTTAGACTGTGCTTCCCCCCTTAGCAGCCTCTACTCAGTGGCCATGTTGTCTTCAGCCTGCCATTCCCTTGCGTTGTAAATTAACAATTTACATAAAATCCACATTTGTGGGTTTTAATTTTTATTTTTCTGGTTTTTAGAGCGCAGCCCGTTTGTGCGGCGCTGCGCTATGCTTAAACATCGGAAATCGGAGAAAAAAAAAATATTTTTCTTTTCATATTGCATCAGGAGACATTGCCATTGGCCGTATATTTGGCCATTGGCATGCTTCCTGCACTGGATGCAACCTTTATTTGGAGCTGTCACGGCTCCGTTTTGCTATTTGCAGAATGGTACTCAGTTGTCAACTGAGTACATTTCTGCAGATAACACTGCTCTTACTCGGACAGGTTCGGGTTTCCTGAATCGCAAATCTACCTCATTTGCATGCTTTTCACCTGCAATTGAGGTAATTTGCATAACCCGGCCCTGTCCATGTAATAGCCGTTTTAGGAGCTCTCTTGCATGCCCCTGCAGGCTGTTCCTGGATCGCTCGTCAGACATGATGGCTGCATGGAGTCTTACTCTACTCTTAGACTCAGTGCAAGCCATCATGAATCCAGCCCTATATGTGAAAAAATAGAAAGGAATGGTACTTAAATATTATGAAAGCATTTTATTGCATTGATCCATGGAAAGATTTAGAACTAGATAATAAAAAAGCTATAATGATATGATATAATAATTATAAAAAGATTAACAAATGTAATGATTTTTTATGGAGATTGTCTATTAGAAAATTGACAGTTAAGGGAAATATGCCATACAAGAAAAAACAAGATAGAATATGTAATAAATGTGGACAGTTTGAGACTACTGAGCATGTGTTTTTGAAATGTGAAAGAGTTAGCAATTTGTGGAAAGAAATATATAATAGGGTGAAACATTTGTTAAAATTTGAGCAAATAAATATGGACATAATAGAATGTGGTTATTATGTTGCATGAAAACAGGAAGAAGTGAATAAAATGGACAGAGTAATATTTTATGTTTCCTGGACTATAAGGAAAAGAGACTAAATCATATACAATGGAAACTGGACTTTGACATAGATTCTGGAGAAAAATAATGTTTTGGTTGTGGATAGAAGAGTGGGAGGAAAATGCTTAAATTGAAGTTTATAGTGTATGGAGATTTGTAAATAAATATAAATAATGTAAATATGTAAATAATATGTAATGTATATATCAATAAAAAAACCTTAATCTTGGTAGTAGGGGGTAGAATTTGTTTGTGACACAACTCGCTTCCTGTTTCTGGTCCAGGCATGGAGGCAGGCTGGAAAAACAGGGAGAAAACATGGAGGCTGTAAGCTAGAGTGAAATAGTGGAGAAAATATGGAAAATGAAAGAGAAATGGTTGGCTCACCAACAGAGATGTTCACAAGTAATTTAGGAGCAGGGAAAATATTTTTGAATGGAGATTAGATCGAGAAGTAAATAGGGGTGAATTGAGATCTAGAAATGGACTCGGAGCAAAATTTCCAGAAAAGTCTGTTTGAATCAACAGAAATGGTGGAAAATGTATTATTTCAACCTTCCAGTTGGGAGGGTTGCAGATTGTTCATCTAGAGGAGATGACAAACTAGAGTCTGCCAGACAGTGGAGCAGCAGTATCCTGGAGTGAGCTTATGGAAAAAACAGAAGAAGAAGAAAATGCACCAGAGTAGGTTCCAGAGACAAAAAGTCTTATGCTGAAACAGTGGGAGAAGCAGCCAAAGAGGAGATGAGAATAAAGTAAACAAAGAAGAAATTTGTTGTTCAGATGAGCAACAAAATGGAAGAAGGTTTGGACAGATATGAAGTATATGGCAATGTTATAGTACCATTGGGAGTTAAAGTGGAAGAGGTAATAGCTTTCATTTTAATTAACAAAGAAACATTTTGTGACTTGATATTTGAAACTGGTCAGGCCATTGAAATTTTTTTGGGTTTATTAAAAAAAAGAAAACAGATTTTCCATAGACAGAATATGTTGTACAATGCTCTTTTAGGCAACCAAAAAAGAAGGGTTTTCATTCAGTTTAGAACTGAAGTAGAAGCAAAATAATTGAAAGAACATTTAATGACAATATGTAAAGAAGTGATGGACACTACTAAAATATATGACAAAAGAGGACTATGGACTGGAGGATGGGAAAGTGGAGTAATTTTACAATCCTCTTTCATACATATCTCTCCAGTTGTGGTGGAGGGGTGGGTGGAGAAATCTGCACTGAACCTGTCAGCCAGTATGTTGGCAATGTCTGTAGGTTCAGTGATATTTACAACATTCTGAGCCTAGTCTGAGCATATCTGGGAGTTCCCTCCCAGGTGTGCTACGTATCTATAAAAGGCCTCATTGTTGTCCCGTGAGCCCTTAGTGGGTTTACTCCCAATATTCGCCTTGGATGATTTCATGGGGGAACTCAGTGTTTCACCTATATTGAGCAGGGTGTCTACCCTTCCACGGATATCGCTCTATCTTGTAGTACCTCCTTCCTTGTGTTGTAGTGCTTGTTTATGGCTGAGGTCCACCACACTGGACGCTTGCCTCTGGTACAACGAGTCTGTGTTTTGTTTGGGATTGCCTCATCCATGCAGTCTTGAAGGTGCTGGTAGAAGGCAGTTGTAAGTGATACAGTGGCTTGGGTAATGGTGTCTGCTGGCTTGGGGGCTTTGAAAGAGACCACAACAGTCATTAGAAGTGTGTAGTCGGCTTCTGAGAGGTTCTGCACTGTGGTCTTTTCTATCTGGGGTGGAGGTGGGATGTGGACTTCCACTGAGAGTAGGTCATGATCTGATCTCACCAATGATGGGTATACCTCTGGTGTTGAACATTGTGAGCCCATGTTTGTGATGATGAGATCTACTATGTTGTCTCCTCTTGTGGGGATGGTGACTAGTTCTTCCATGGCATGTGAGTGTATGAACTCTAGGAACCTGTGGGCTAGAGTGTTGTGGCTGTAGTACTGATCCCAGTCTATATTTGGATAGTTGGGATCACCCAGTGTGATGGTGTTTGCAGGTACATGTATCCCGCCACTGTTTTCATGAAAGCTCTGTGAGGTACCTGAGTTTCAGAGGATGGCCTGTAACATGCTACAAACTTCAGAGCAGTCTTGCCTATGGTTAATTGCACCCGGATGGTGTACAATGCATCGTGTGTTGCCACCAACCATGAGGTGAGGGTGTCCTTGATGAATATTGCTATTGCCACCCCTCATAGTGGTAATATGTGTACTGGGTATAGATAAGGAAATATTAGCTTGACCTAGTAGTGACACACATTACATCCACTACATAATTGAATAATGACCATGCCTCTGTCTAGTCTGTGCCCCTGTCCACATGAAGCTGTCCGATGTCTCTGAAGAGAGTCATGAGGCAATTTCGTCTAATACGAACTGGGATACTCACAGAGTTTGAGATGCTCTGAGTTAAGGACTCTGTCCCTTCAGCATGTCCCATATGTATGTGCTGGAGGTTCAAATTCAGCTCCCATGTTTCAGATGTGGATTGTTTGCAGTGGAGCATGTCTACCAAATCCTAATTGACATGGTCTTGTGCGTCAGCAATAGGTCAACGGTAACGTGATGTGGTACATACTGAAAAAAGCTTTGTTTTTGTTATTTTGAAGAAGAGGATATGTGTTAGATCCTGATTTCGGCGAAGTGTACTTGTGGGGTCTCTCCAGCTGCCGGTAAGTGCTGGTTGAGTGCGTTACCAATGGGCGCCAGGCCCAAGATATTGCTAAGGAGAAGCATAGTGCGCTGCACGACTTCTCATGGTCTGATGTGGAATACCTCCATGATAAGGTGGCCAAGATAGAAAGTCTGTCAAACAACTTGGCAACATAAAAATAAAATGAGATGTCACTATCTATGTGTCCCAGCTGTCTGATCATTTCTGTACCATTGGGTTGCCAGTTCATGCACAGATCTGTGGGTACTGTGTTCTAAAGGGGATGGCTACACATCAGTTGCAGTCAGTTTTAGGCCATGAGTCCAGCACCAGCTATCTGTTCTGTGTGGACGCAGTCTGCAGGATGTGCGTGCTGGCTGATGTATTCAATTATGGTGCCCAGGTTGTGTTCATTCTAAACTTTGTCGGCCACAACCCCTCCGCGTTTTGCTTTCACATTCAGTGCAAATAAGAGAGGTCCCAGGACACAACCTTTGTGGATACCACCTTGTGACTGGCTTTGAACCTGACAAGGCACCTGCAATGTTGACATTATGGGTTCTGTTTCTGAGCCATTTTGCAACCTATGCTGTGACATATGGTGTTATATTTCAGCTGTTGAGCTTGTCTATGATGCCTGAGTGGGGTATTGTGTCAAAGGCCTTAGCCAAGCGCAGGTAGGTTGTGTGGACTGTGTAGCCCTCATCAACGGCTCTACTGACAGTTTCAAAGTAGTCAACTTGGTGCAATAAGCAGGATCTGCACTGTACAAAGCTGAATTGGGTGTGATCAAGGGTCTGTAGGACACCAATGTCTCTGTGTGGAAGCTCCATAATGACCCTTCACAAAGCTTTGCAGACAAGGCTGTTTAAGCTTGTGTGGTGGTAGCTGCCAGGGTCTGTGGAGGCATCTCCTTTGTGGAGTGGGACCACTGTTGCCGTCGCCAGTGTTCAGGTACAGATCCTGTAGCAAGGCTAAGGTTAAATAGCATCTGCATATACAGGTTTATCTCCATCTGTAGTTCACATAGCATGCAACTGGGGATACCATCAGGTCCCATTGATGCTGTGTACTCGTCTTTGCTGACTGCGGCTCTCACATGGACATCCAGGATGACAGTGAGGTTACATACAGCTGTGATAACTATCATGTCTTGGGGGTGAGGGAGGGTACATTGCACTGAACTGGTCTGCCAGGGTGTCAGTAATATCTGTCAGGTCCCTGGGATATAAGTTGTTGTGTACCAAATCTGAGCATATATGAGGGTTCCCACCCAGGCGTCAGACATAACTGAAGAAAGCAGTGTGGTTACCTTCATCGTCTGTGGTGATTTATGTCCCCAAGTTGAACTTGGGTGTCTTTATGTGAGAATGTAGCTTTCTACTACTGCTGATCACAGCTGCCTTACATTCTGGAGATGTAGCTCTGTCTTGCATTAGTATCCTTCATCTGTTATACAGTTCGTTTATGGCTGGGGTCCACCAGACAGGCCACTTTCCCTTGGTGGTGAAGGTCTCATTCTCATTTGTGATTGCATGGTCCATGCTTACTCGGAGATGTCCGTAGAAAGTGTCTGTGCAGGAGTCACCATTGTGTGTTGTGGTTTCCACTGGCCCAGTGGGCTTAATGGATACCATCTCAGTCCGAAGAAGTGTGAAGTCAGCTTCTGAGCTGTTTGTCACTATACCCTGGTATCATACTAGCACTGACACAGGTGTAAACAATTCCCCAGAATCCATCAAACAAAATGGACATGCAGGCTTACAGATGCCCTAGGGGGGTAGCCTAGTATGAACCCATTATGATACAGATTGTACAGGACACTACAGATAACCCCAAGGCTGTTGCAAATGATGGTAGTAGCGCTGTTGTTTATCTCCCTGGATATGCTCCGATCACAGATATTACAAATAGATAGTACCAGAGCACACAGGTATGGCCAACATGGCTATCCTGACATG
This sequence comes from Protopterus annectens, assembly GCF_019279795.1. NCBI lineage: Eukaryota > Metazoa > Chordata > Ceratodontiformes > Protopteridae > Protopterus > Protopterus annectens. The sequence goes on along the minus strand of NC_056751.1, from coordinate 225,296,923 downwards.
CAGTGCAAACCCCCATAATGCCAAATACCTCTAGTGACTCCGTCAGCCCTGACATTATGTCACCCTACCAGGGTACTTACCTAAAGAGCAGTGTACAACAACAGTGGGTGTTCCTAACAAAGGTGTTCTGAATGGATAGTAAAAAACAATCAATTACAGAATCATGAGAGGTTTGGCCTGCACAGCTATGGAAAGGACCAGTATGTACCACAGACAATGACATTGTGATCTTATTGATGCCCGACTTACCCAGTGTGGGGATTACAGTGCAGACCCCACCTCAAACATGTGACCTTAGTTGGTTAGTACTTAGTCAGTGATGAGGCAATGGGTCCACAGGAAGCGTTGACCGTAAAGCCTTTGCATAATATCCGTGTTCCGTATAGATTTGCTCACCAGCTGATATATACACCCCAATGTCATGGGAGGGTTGCAAACCAGACCAACGACAGAACTGACATGGTCAGACATGCAGCAGCCATGTCAGACTACAAACCACATATAACAGGCATCCCACAAAGCTTGGTCCTGGGACCTTCACCATCTGGTATATATGCCCCATAGGTACAGGCCAACAAGTAAGGACTGTGCTGGAACATGTTTGTAGAGGACAACAAGCCGCCTGACATATCTGATACACCAGCTGACACAAGCATCCCATAAAAGGGCCACATAGAAACAGACAGCTGGTGCCATAGCCATGTCAGCATGTTAAATGGTGAAAACAGTATAGTCAGCCTCTGTGGATAATCCAGTAAGTGACCACCAATTCCCACATAGGTGTCGACCCATGACATACCTAACATGTAATGCCAGAATGGGGGACACAAGGTGATAGATATCCTGCATTGGACAAAAATGTGGCTGTAGGGTTAACAGCAACATAAATCCACCAACCTATTAATCATGGGGATGACATCTGGCCTGGGGGAGGTCATTGTGGTTTGCGGTTATGTTTCAACATTGCAAAGGACCACAACAGCTGCATATTGTGGTGTACCTCGGCGGTGCATTCGCTTAACTGTAAGGGTCACCACAATATGGGGTATCAAAGAGCTGGAACACGTAAGTAATGTGCATGATTAAACAACGACTCCACACGCAATGCTGGCCGCAGACAAGCTGTGCCTGATGATGTGAAAACCGTAATGTCAAGCTGTCAGCAATGCATGCCGTTACCTTATTTTTAATCTGAATGGCGAGAACAATACATATGAGGACCTGTGAACCCCAACTTTGACATACATAGGACAAACTGTACATTATCCATAACAAAACCACCGCATGAGTAAACTACCAGTACTGGGTTATCCATAAAGTCCTCATTGATTCTACTCAGCAGAGGATCCCTATGAATGAGTGTTGGGTATACCCTGGGTATCAATGTTGTGTCACCAGGTGAACAGAGGCACAGTATACAAAACAAGACATATGTCGTATGACTGCACTTATGATGTGTTGATGGACAAACACACTATCCAATAATATACATTAGAAATGGCCTTGGGCACATCTGTAATTGTTTGCCAATGTACGCCCATGTTGTGGAATACACTGCAGTTGAAGTTGAAGACGTTGTAGTAGTTCACATCTGAACATAATGCAACATGGTCGAAGATAGTTCGCCAGGTTCATACACTATGAGCCTTCATCACTGAGCGGTTCAGCCTAGTCAATGATTGCTGTAGTACTTGTTGCCATTAGTCTGGCGATGCTCAACGGTGACACAGTGGCGATCCTGGGAGTGAAACCTATGATTTCCCATCCACAGGTCAGAGGTTACTCTTGAACAGGCCAGCAAAGGTGCTGTGATCACATGAACCGTGATTGTATTCCGGCTTGTAGAGAGAGGAGTCCTCCGGTGATAAATCCACCCCTCCAACATGTCAATGTACATCCCTGCTCTGATTGTAGTCACTTGCACTATTAGTGGTTCAGGTGGATCACAGATTTTGAGGTGAACATCCCGTTAATCCCTGGTTGGACATGCGTAATCGTAACCTCTAAGCGAACGGTAATGTGACCGGTAGGCTTTGTGGTATGCAACGCGACAGGTCAACGGTGGAACCCCTATCCTTTGTTGGGGACATTCAGGGGTCTCCCCACTTATACCAATCAGGTGAATACATCCAGATAAGGCAGTGTATACGCGGTCGATGAAATTGAAAGTACGGGGAACAATGACCCACTAGATCTGGATGTGGATCCTTCCTGATCATGTGAGGAGGACAATGTAAAACAACCACTTTAGCAATGTGAGTGTCATCAGAGTACGAGTGACTGTCGCCTGGGTCCCCAGGTCCATGATACTTCCTGTTAGGATTGCATACCACCTATATATATGGTAGCTTGGGGTTACGCTTATGACTACACATGTTTTAGCAGGATTGACTTCGAGCCGTAGCTCTGGCACCAGCTATCAGTGTCCATGGTACTTTCTGAGATATCGTGTCTGATGCATATCCGCATATATAGCGCCAGTGTTACGATCATCTGCAAACATCAGCAAAGTCACTCCATGTTGGACTGTACTTACCACCAAAGGAAAGATAACAAACAATAGAATGACCACAATGTGAAGATGTGACTGGCCTGGTGTCTGACATGATGCCAGCAACTCTAACTAATGGGTCCTGTCCACGGGAATTGAAGTTTGAAACCTGATCTTGTGACATATGGGTGTGCATTTCTGTTGGTAGGGTTCCTACCACAATACCTGAGGTAAAGGGTATTGTGTTGAAGTGTTTTCAAAGGGCAAAGGTAGAGCTCTATGGACTACTTTCCTCATCAATGACCTTAGTTACTACATTTTGATAATGTGTCAATAACCAAAGTACAAAGGCAGCGACCCTTGATCAACTTTCAAGAAACTGGGACAGGGACAATGTCTGCATGTCGTCCATATCTTTCATCATGAACTCCATTATGATCCTCTCCATATGCTGCGAACTACGCCGTTAGCCAACCAGGGCATTTCAAGTCCATAAATTTGCACTGTAACACGTGCGAACGGCGCTATGGACTAAAGAGAGCTGTTGTGCACAGTATGGAAGTATGAAATGGGATAAAGCGGGATAATGTCCACCGAGTACTGAACCACTACACTTGCCTGGTACAACAGTGCTAGGTCAGTATATGAATGGATGTTAACAATTGTAGCCGCAATGGCATCCCATTAAAAGCTGCAGGCACAGTATAATCCCTGTTGTGTTCACAGGAAGCATCTGGACAGTAACTACACAACATGTCACCGTTACTATTGTAAACAGGAGTTATTTTTGAATTCACCTCATCCCACAACTGTGATGAACTGCATAGTTCAACATGGAAGGCTCACACTGGGCAGCTGCACTTTTGTTATTAAATGGTCATTCGCATGCCGTAATGGAGGCTGAGATGGGTATGCTCACACCGCCAGTTCAAATGTTCCTCTTTCTTTTAACTGTGAAAACTTACCGGGATTTTGCATTCCCATTCAAACAATGAGATGTCAGCTTCCTATAAGTAGATCCAGTGGCAGCGCCCACCTCCAGTAATCCGAATGGCATTTCTGCTAATGCGTCACAATATAAAGATGTCATAACACACATGAATTGGGTAAGAGGTTTGAATCCCAGCTCTTAAGTGGCATGTGTGTGTGTGAATGAGAATGTCTGTATAGGGTGTGTGTGTAAACACATCCTTTGTGGAAACACCACAGGAGCTCATTCCACTTTCTAAACACTGATGATGTCAGCACCTATAAGTGAATCAACTGAAGTAATCTCTAAATGTGAAGACAGCGGCCTCCACATTAATCGTCCGTCTCTAGTATCAGTTGGGTAGGGGTTTGAATCTGGGAATGTGTGTGTGTTAGTATGAGTGGGGTTTGTGTGTGTGCATAGCTGTGGGGGAAGGTGCCTTTTGCCAACTTCAGAGCTGCAGGGTGCATCCCTAACCGTGCCCACACGAAGATTGATGTCAGCTTCTAAGTACACAGCATTGGAAAAAGTGGCATACTATTGCAAATAGCACACTCTGCTAATGTGTCTGCTTTAGAAGTCATAACACATCCCTACTAAGGTAGGGTTTGGACCTTACCAAATGGAAATTATCGTTTTACTGTCAGCCAGGGTGCCAGGGGTTGAAGGATTGTATTGCTGTGGTGGGGTGGATAATGCTCTTTGCCAAATGGGGCTATGCCGCGAGTTGCACATTTCCATTGGCAACGATGACAGCGGCGCCTGTACGAAACAGAACAACAACACAGAAGGTGTTATTTTACCAATATGTAGTTACACTTCAAGTAATGTCCACAAAACAAAGTAGGATAAACAAAATTATCTCGCCTCTATCAAACAACATTGGCAACGAACAACTGACACTATAAGTATGAGTACTTTACATGCTTACTGTAACATGCAGATGTACCAGAATATACCTGAATGGTTTTGAAGCCTGAATGTGGCAAAGTGTGTGGATGTGTTATGTTACAGTATTGATGCATTTCGTAGCGGAAAACATGTTTGTGAGATATTGGCAATATTACGCAGGGCGATTTGGGTGCGAATATCCCCAGGTGGAATTAGTTATGACTGTAACCTCCCTATCCTCTCGCATGTAACCGGGTGAGGAGCCGCCCTCTCCGGCATTACCGGAACACGCCAGCATCCGCGAAGTAATCCCTGGATATTGCTTACATTCTTCGGAAGACATGGCACCACGTACAGACTGATAGTACTCCTGGCCATACTACGGATGTGTGAAGGTGCCATACGTACACAGTGATTACCAATGAGGGGTAACCTCTCTGCCGACCCTGGTATCTACTGCATCGTATGCAGCGGCCTTCTGTTCGCTAAGGAAGTGTCGCGGTATGAACGCGCAGCAATAATGCATATTTCAGGACTATCCGCACAAAACCTATCTGGACCTTGAGCTATAGATGAGTGAATTGATACATTGGAGGTGTCACAGTAAACACAGTAACCTGCTACTGCATTACCGTGTTTGTGGCGGCTACGGTTGCTGTCAGTGGTGCTTGCCCTTTCTTGCTTCGTGTTTAACTGCTCATTGGTTTTGCTGCTGGCTATCTGTATATTCTCTTTTCTCTCTCTCTCTCTCTCTCTCTCTCTCTTTCTCATTAGGTTTGTGCAATGACGTATTGCATGAGTGGAGTGTCGTTACTTTGAATGCTTTGGCAGGTATCATAGGTCAATGACCCCCTGCACCAATTGAACGGCATTGCCTGTCGCCAGGTGTGGTGATTGCATGTGTCTCCACTGTGATTTCAGGACTTTACTGCTATAAAAGGTATGAGATAAAAGGCGTTAGCCACTTTCAGATAGCCAGAGTGGAGCGGTATGCTGCTGATGACGGTGAAGGTGTAAGAGGATTTAGTATGGGAATCCAGTGATTTGTATTAAACTTTGCTCACGTAACTTTTGGATAATTACATCTCCTATATTTGCCTTTATATAATTCTACCAATGACTGTTATATTTATTTTATGAGTGTTTTGTGTTTGTCATGGCAGTGGTAGGTCAATGCTACAGACTAATACGCAAGGTCCTGGGTTGAGGACTGGCGGTGGGAACATTTTGTCTCCAGACTTCAAAGGTAGGTACAAAGACGTAATGCGATGAAGTGCCGCCAAAGGGCACTTTTAGTAAACCGGGTCATACTTTCGTTAGCATGAATGAAGAGCGTTAGTATGTACAGCCTTGGCTTGAGAACAGCGCGCCTTAGCACATATGCTTGGTCGGTAGAACACTGGGACTGATACCGCTCTGACTCACTCATGTACAGTAACGAAGGGATGCCTAACGCGACACAACCGCAACTGGCATTACCGAAAGGTGTAGTATCCGACGAATTGGCCTGCAGCACCACCTGAGGCATGAATGCCATGTGTTATGCACAATATCATGTACAATATGCACCTACGGACAACAACATATCCGCTCATATGACCTGTGGAAACGGCGCATCATACAATTGATGTACGTACCGAAGCACATGGAACAAAATATGGTGACCTTATTAGCGTGGATAACCACACGCCCATGTTTGTACACCTGCAACAGAAACATGGAATAGCCATGGTCGAAAACCAATGGCTAAAACCGACTACCTTAACCACTGTCGCCAGCAGGAGTTTTGCCAAGAGACCTATGTTTGGGTTCATGCGCTAGCGAACGCTATCTGCCCTGGAACATAAACCTTCGCCAGAAGTTTTGTGGCTTCTGCCACCCGTGCAAATTGATGGATAAATATGCCCATTATTTTGCTGTGCCTCTGTCAAGCAGTGATACTGAGGTCCTAAATTTATACCTGCAATCTCTCCCATCAAATTGGTCACAATCTCACTTGAACAAAGCCAGTGAGGTGCTCAGCCTCACATGTACCAGGATGTTGTTCACAGCATATGGACTCTCTGGGTAGGGAATCTGTCCTTCAGCACATCCTATTAATATCTCTGTTCAGGTTAAGGTCTCCTCCCCTTGTAGTTCTGATGGATGTACAGCTCTTGAGGTGAAGCATGTTCATTAATCCTGGGTTGGACATAGTGTTGTATGTCAGGGACAGGTCACCTCCTGAGCAGACAGTAGCGACTGAATACAGCTGGAATTCCTTCAGTCGGGCAGCATAAGTATGTTTGAGACCCTTTCACCTCCTCAATAGAGATATGTGGGCCATCCAATCTGAATGGGGCATTGTATACCAATCATTGGTCTGATGAGTGATGAGTACAGGGGTAGTGACCTCCTTGATCTAGATGTGAATCCCTTTAAGATAGGAGTGGCGTAGGGCTGTGCCTGTATGTATGTATGTAGCAATGGTGTAAACAGGCAAAACACTTGTAATCTAGATTGCTTTGGGACTACCACCTAGATAGAGGAAGTAGTATTGTACCTGAAAGGGTATGTTAATAAAATTGTTTAGTGTGTAATGCAAGGCCATGGCTGTGGCACCAGTTAGCCGTCTCTATGAAGCCTTCACAGAGGATATGTATCCAGATGGGTTTCCAACATATAGCTTCCCAGTTTACAGTCATCTTCAAACTTTGTCAGCCATAATCCTCCTGTGCTTGCTCGGCCTGAAAAGTAGATACTGAACAGATGTGGTCCCAGGACTTAGACCCTGTAGGACACAGCATGCAACCTGGGTGTGAACTGGCACCAGCCTTTGACCCTGTGTGTTCGTCACTTAGCCAGTTTGCAACCCCATGCTGTGATAATATGGGTTCTAATTAAGCTGGTGATGTTTTCAATGATGATACCTGGGTGGGGTGTGGTGGCGCGGATCAGGGCGGCATGTGGGACTGCCTTACTTACGTCAATGGCCTGGGTGAGTGTTTTGAGAAAGTCGAGCGTTTAAAGAGCGCCAGTCTGCCCTTGACGAGGCAAGCTGGTTGGTTGCAATGCCCTATATCTTTCATTTAGAATTTGTGCGGTCTCTGCGCCTGGCAAATTGAGCATCCGAGGGGATGGGATGGTAGTTTCTGGGGTTGGTGGAGGCACCACCTTTGTGAGTGGGTCCACCATTGATGTCAGCATCACCACTCCTTGGAACATATCACAGGGCAGGGCTGAGACGGCAGCCTTTGCTACGGGTGTAATTACTCATTGAGTTCATGGAGCACACAGCCGGGGACACCGTGGGTCCCATGGATAGAAGTGTTTTCTTAGCGCTTGGATTGGTTCCACCCCAGCAGTGGAGATGTTTGGGCGGCTAAAATCCTCTGGGCACTTTAGAGGGGAGAAATCTGCACTGAACCTGTCAGCCGGTATGTTGCCAGTGTCTGTAGGTGCAGTGATATCAACATCATTCTGAACTAAGTCTAGGCATATCACCAGGGTTTCTCCCAGGACAAAACATAGGGCAAAGGCCTCATGATTGTCCTGGAGTCCTGAGTGGGACATCTCCTGACTTATGCCGGATGATTATGGGAGACAGCGTTTACTCATGAGCGGTGTCTTCCCCATCACGGATTACACTCTATACCGTGTAGTAGCTCCTTCCTTGTGTTGTACAGCTTGTTTGCCAAGCTGGAGTCCACCAGACTGGATGCTTGCCTGGCAATTTCGAGTGCATTGTATTTTGGATTGCCTGAACCATGCAGTTATGGAGGTGCTGGTAGAAGGCATTTCTAGAAATGATACAGTGGCTTGGGTAATGGTGTCCGCTGGCCTGGGGGCCCAGCAGAAAGAACCACACCAGTGCTCAGAAATGTGAAGTGTCGGCGACGGTGCTGCGTTCCTTTCCCATCTGGGGTGTAGGTGGGATGTGGACTCCACTGAAATGGTGCGTCCGTCCCTCACCAATGATGCGTTATACATCTGGTGTTGAACAGTGTGACCCACATGTTTGTGATGATGTGTTCTAGTATGTACTCCGCGGGGATTGGGAGAATTACCACAGCAGCCTGGTAAAGTGTTGTGCCTCATGCACACACATCCAGCACCCTGTAAAGTCCACAGCAGTACCTCACAGGAGTATGACAGAGCTGGAACACATGCTTGATGTGTAGTCTGATTCGTAGGTGCAGCTCCACACCTGCCATGCTGTCCACCCAGATACAAGCTGTGCCTGATGTGAAAGCCATGTCAAGCTGGAATCAATACATGCTGCACTTGTACAAATCTGAATGGCAGGGAGCTATGCACATGGGGACCTGAACCCCAGCACTGACATATATAGGACCAGGCTGTACTGCATTATCAAAACACAGAAGCCACCCCCCACACGCCCAGGTAAACTACCAGTACAGGTTGTCCATAAAAGACACTTGTTGAGTCCCTCAACAGGAATCCTAATGAGTGGATGGGAGATGGGAGAGGTTTACCCTGGGTATCAATGTTATGTCACAGGTAGACAGAGGCACAGTATACTAAACAAGACATATGACATGTCAAACTACGCTTACAATGTGTTGATGGACAAACACATTCCTCCGACTAACATTAGGTCAAGATGCCTCTTGAACACAGCCCAACAGGTGCTCTGCCTCAAATGGACGAGGATTGTATTCCACAGCATAGAGTCTCCGGTGATAACTCCATCCCTCCTGTATGTCCAACATACATCCCTGCCTAAGGTGTCAGTCCTGCACTAGTGGTTCAGGTGGATCTTCTGAGTCTGAGGTGGAGCATGTCCATTAAACCCTGTTTGGACATGGCTCATGCTCAGGCACATGTCACCTCTAAGCAGACAGTATGTGAGTGAATAGAGTGTAGTGTCTTCAATCTGGCAGCATATGACAGCTGTTGTGGTTCCTTGATCCTTTAGGTGGGGACAGTCAGAATTGTCTCCAATTGCTGCAGATGTTGGAGTGAGATACAGCCACAATAGGGCATTTGACTCGATCACGGTCTGATAACTGAAGGTACAGGAACAATGACCCCACTAAGGCTGGATATGAATCCCATCCTTATCAGGTGGGCAATGTAGAAGTCTTCTAGCCACTAGCAATGTAGTCTCAGAAGAATGGCGAATGTCAACCTGGGTCCCCAGGTCATGATAACCTCCTCTGTGCTTAGAGGATTTACCACTATATGGTAGCTTGAGTCACCTTGCTTTTCCTGGAAGGGTATGTCCACACATGTTGTGCCTCTGACTTCAGGCCATGGCCTAGCACCAGCTATCAATTACTGAGTCCCCCTTCTGAATGATATCTGTGTGTGATGCACTGTCACTATGGTGCCCCGTGTGCAGTCATCTGCTAACATTGTCATCAAGCCCTCCCATGTTGGCCTGTGCTCCTGGGAAGTACATGACAAACAATGGTGGCCAAGGACTGAGCCCTGTGTGACACCACCTATGACCAGCCTGGAGTCTAACATAGTGCCAGCAACTCTAACCCTATGGGTCCTGTCCTTAAACCAGTTTGCAACCCATCTTGTGACATATGGGTTTACATTTCAATTGTTAGGTTTTCCACAATACCTGAGTGGGGGTATTTGTGTTGAAAGTCATGTAAGGCCAAGGTAGGCTGTATGGACTGCCTTTCTAACATAATGGCCCTAAGTGACCAATTTGAAGATGTCAACACAGTACAAAGGCACTTGATCTGCCCATGACCAAGCCAAAGATAGGATGGGTACAATGTCTGCATGTCCCCTATATCTTTGTTTATGAGCTCCAATTATGATCCTCTCCATAGATTTGCAGACTACACTTGTTAAGCTTATGGGGCAGCAATTAACAGGGTCTGTAGAGGCACCACCTTTATGCCAGATGTACTGCTTGTGGACCCCTAACCAGCCTGTTGTACACACTATGAAAATGTAAATCAGTGATAGGACTGAAGCCCAGGATTACTGACCACCACAGTGAAAATGCTGAAACACTACACTAGACAGTGCTACAGTGTGAGTCAGTATGAGCGGATGTTAACAATTGTGTACAAAGTATCATACAAAACCTGCAGGCACAAGTATACTCCCAGTTTTGTTCACACAAAAACATTCGGACAGTAACTACACAACATAGCACAGAACACACAACCATAAACTGGAGTATTTGTTGGGTCACACTCATCCACAAATGTGATGGGCTGCAGAGTTCAACATATATAAGAAAGCCCACACTGGGCATGCTCACACACTTAGATAAATGAGACATCTTTCACACAACATGCCACAGGAAGGCTGAACTGGGCATGCTCACACCATAGTCCAAATGTACCCCTAGTAAATGTATGAAAACACACTAGGATGCTCCATCCCCTTTCTAGACACTGATCATGCTAAGCACCCTATAAGTATATTATTGGAGAAAAGTTCTCTCAGTAATCCGAATAGCGATGCCGTGCTAATGCATCCGTCTCTAGTGTCATAACATAGTTAGGTAGGGTTTGAATCCAACAGGTGGCAGAGTATTATTGACAGGGGGGTAAGTGTGTGGCATTGTAAGTGTGTATAAGAAAGAAACATCCCTTTTGGCAACTGGAAAACACACCACAGGATGATCATTCCACTTTGTAAACTCTGATGATGTCAGCACCTACAAGTATATCAGGGAAAAGGACATGTTCACCAGTAATGCACGAATAATGGCGCTGTGCTAATACGTCCGTCTCTAGTGTCATAACATAGTTAGGTAGGGGTTTGAATCAACCCTTGGGTGATGAGTGTGTGTGTGAAGGGGTAAGTGTAGAAGTGTGTATGAGCAGAAACATCCCGCGGCAAATGGGAAAACACACCACAGGATGATCATTCCACTTTCTAAACTCTGATGATGTCAGCGCCTACAAGTATATCAGGGGAAAGGACATTTCCCCAATAATCACGAATAGAATGGCGGCGCTGTTGCTAATCGTCCGTCTCTGAGTGTCATAACTGCACCTTAGTTAGGTAGGGGTTTGAATCCCGGCAACCAGTGGCAAGTGTGTAGTAGTTATTGGGGGTAAGTGTGTATGAAAAGAATATCCTTTTTGGCAACTGGGAAAACACACTACAGGATGCACATACCCATTTCATGATATCACAATTATGTATGGATTTTGATTTACAGACATGCCATGTGTGTTGTGCACACACAGAATGCCCGTATGTGTGGAGTTGTCCTTCACAATAATAGCATGACATTGATTACACGAAGTTTCATAGCAATGAACACATGATGTATTATTGTGTGCCAAATACGCATATGTACCTGAGACTTTCAATAGTTACCATGTGTGATGCCTGCCACGTAATGAATACATAGTATTTGCACAGGAGTTAACATTATGACCTTGGTCTTCTGTTGCCGGAGATGCTGCATGTGGGATGTGCATATACAGTGTGAGATGTAGATGCTATCAGCCTAGTAGTGAGGATGCACACCTGGTCTGGGGCATAAAAGTCTACATGTTGTTAATGTACAGGCCGCATGTTCTACACCTTTGTGGGGAGTGGTAAGACCAGTATTCCCATAGCAATGCAGTGACTGCATGCTAAGAACCATTCAGCTGTAATGAGATGTTGTAGATACAGCACTTATTCATTAGCATTCAGTAATTTATCGGAATCCCTGGTGAGGGTCTGATGCCAACCAAGGTCAGGGTCTACCAGCCTGTGTCACTTGCTCAGTGATCCTTCATGTTCCTATCCGTATCCCAGTGGTGACATCCCACATCAGGCTGTGGTGGCATGGACAATGACTGAGTCATGTGTCCATGCATCTGACTGACTTGTATGTTGCTGTTTACAGTTTGGCCATGTGTTTCCATCTCATACATGTGATGTACATCAATGGGTAGGGATAGGGTTGACTGTGTACATGTGGCAGCTGTGACGCGGCATTACTACATGACACACATATTCCACAACTGTACCATAGAGGTGACTGACAACTGACCTTTGCACATGCTACAGAGTATTGAGATTACATTGGTGATTGACAGCACATAGGGCCAATGGTGAAAAAGACATAGGTCCATAGGTTTGTACAGGGATATCTGCCCAGGGCATGTATCCACCTAGCCAGAATGTGTGCCTTTCAACATGCATTGTGAATCTGTCTTGCTATGCCATTTCCAAGGTTAGTATACTGTGCCTCTTTCTCACAGTGACACATAACTGATACCCAGCATAACCTACAATGTCACATCCAGTCATTAATATCGCTCTTGAAGATGATCACTGGGTCAGTCCACCTAACCTCTATTGGGATAATAATCAGGAATGAAGGGTGCCTCTGAGTTGTGAATGTGCCCCTCCACCATGTCTATGTATATCCTCCTGGAAGTTCAAGTATTTCCAAGCGTGTATCCTGGTGGGATCTGGATATTCTGAGATGCAGCATGGCCATTCGTGAGGTATGACCTGGCCTTCTATGTCAGGCACAGATTGCCTATGAAGAGTCAGTATGTCACTGAGTACAGCTGCTGCTACTTTGACCAGTCAGTATGTGGCATCTGTTTGAGCACTGATCCTTGTCGAGGTAGATATGTGGTAGCCCCAGTTGCTGCAGGTGTCTGGTAAAGGTGCATGCCGACAGGTTCATCATAGTCAATTATGGGCATGATGAGGATGAGTAAAAGGGGCACAATGTCCTCCCCTGGCCTACATGTGGATCCCATGATGATGTGGCCCATATCACATGTACCTAACCACTTTGTCCATGTTGTTGTCAAATGGTAGAATGCTATCAACCTGTGTGCCCCAAGGTCCATAATTCCTTGGTCTGCACTTACTGGATTAACACATATGAGGTACATTGTGGTCATTTAGTGTTTGACAAAGGGGATGACTATACTCTTTCTGTCATTCACGTTGAGGCCATGGCTGTGGCACAAGTCGTGTGTTTGCAAGAGTCCCTTTGGAGGATGCGTGTGTTAGCTGTTGAGTTGATTATGGTGTTCAGTCTGCAGTCACCTGTGACTTGCTGAGCCACAGTACTTCCATGTTGGCCTGTACCTATGACAAATATATAATGAACATGACAGCCCCTAGGGCTTTGCCTTGTGGGACACCACTTGTACCAGGTTGGAGGCTGACATGGCTCCAGCAATTCTAACATGTGTGTTCTGCCTTGAGCCACTGTGCAATACCCATAGTGACATAGGGGTTAATATGTACACTGGTAAGCTTCCTAGAATGCACAAGTGAATTATTGTATCCAAGGCATGCAAGGTCCAGGTAGGCTGTGTGGACCTCCTACCCCTTGACAGTGGCCTTGGTGACTGTTTCAAACAAAGCAAACAGGTTTGATAGGCAGGATTTGCCATTGACAAAGCCAAACTGTGTATGGTGACATGTCTGTAGGTCCACAATATCTAGATATGTGAGGTTCTTGATGATTCTTGCCATGGCTTTGCAGACAAAGCTAGTCAGACATATGGGGAGTAGTGTCCAGGATCCGTGGCGGCACCACCTGCATGTTGAGGGACCACTGTTGCTGTATGCCACTCTCTGGCCACATATCATGTATTAAGGCTGGGATTGAACAGTGGTGTTATGTCTGGGTGTAGCTCTTCTTGTGGTTCATGTAGGACACAGCCTGGGACACTGTCTGGTCCCATTGATGCAGTGTTTATTGCTTTGGGAAGGGCATCTCTTACCTGAGCATCTGTGATGTCAGGGGAAGCACTGTGATCGCGAGACATATGTTCCCTTTTTGGTGTGGTGGGGAGAGAAGGCAGCATTGAACCTGTCCACTAGGATGATGGCAATGTCTGTGTGTTTTATATTTTTGTGTGACATATTGTATTACCTCTGAGCATATCTGGGTAGTACCACCCAGGTTACTAACATAACTACAGGCAGCCTTGTGATTATCGTCAGTGGCTTGTGGAATCCTCTCTCAAAGATGGCCTTGAACAATCATATTGGTGCCTGTAGTTGTCTTCCAATACTCATCAGTGGTGCCTTCACATTTTGGGAGGTTTGTTGTATCATGTAGTGGCGCCATCCTTCTATTGTATAGTGTGTTTATGGCTGGTGTCCGGCCCAGGACATCTGCCTTTTGGAGAGTGGGTCATGCTTTCATATGTGGCTTCATGATCCATGCATTCCTGAATGTGTCCACAGAATGCCTCTATACAGGTATCTGCAGTCTGGTCCATATTTTCAACAGGCCTTGGGCCTTTGAGAGTTTCCACATCATTTATGAGGGGTGTGCACTTGTGACATGAGCTGTTGACAGGCGTGCAGCCCTCCAGACAGAGCAAGGGGAGGGTCACAGTCAGCTACCTGTTGAGTACCTCCCTGGACCACATGGAAAGAGACACAGAGGAGCTCTTACAGCACCCTCTCAAACTCAGGTCTCCACACAGCCTTCATGCTGACACAGGAGAGTTTAGATTACTCTGCAAACACCATCATACTGGGTGATGCCTGCTACCCAAACATAGACTGTGTACATTACACAGGCCACAATACCAAGCTCTAAGGTTCCCATTGATCAGACATTCTTTGGCTATGGAACAGGTAACCAACCTTCCACAAGAGGGGCAGATATACTAGAGCTGATCTTTACAAACATGGTAAAACTGCTCACCACTGGGAGTATATCCCTCATTATTGCAATCAAACCATATACTAATCACACTGGTGTTCTGGATCCCCACATATGCAAACCTCCAACACATCGATGTGTGTGTGTGGGAAATGTCCTATTAGCAACGTGACAGTATGTACAGGATGCAGATCCCCTTTGAAACAGTGATGATGTCAGGACTGTATAACTATATCACCTGTAGTAACGTCCTCCAGTAATTTGCATAGCGCCCTCTGCTAATGTGTCTTTCTTCAGTGCCATAACGTAGTTAGGTGGCGGTTTGAATCCTGCAAAGGGAATGTATGAGTGTGGTTTATGTGTGTGCACTATGCTGGGAGGGTTAACTGCCTTTTGCCAACTGGGAGAACACACTACAGGGTGCACATCCCTCCTCCTACACACAGATGATGTCAGCACCCTCTAAGTACAGCATTAGTAAAGATTTCTCCAACTACTGCAAATAGCACACTCTGCTAATGTGTCTGTTTATACTGTCATTGCACAGTTAGGTATGGGTTTGAATCTTGCAAATGGAAAGTATGTGTTTTACTGTTGGTGGGGTTAGTGTGTGTGCACAATGATGGGGTGGGATGTGGCTTTTTGCCACATGGGGCTATACACTGCAGGAGTGGTCATTACCCTTAACAAGCAGTGATGTTGATAGCACCCTATACAAACAAAACTACAAAACATAAGGTGTTGGTACTGATAACACATGTAAGGTAACACTTGTTCAAGTAATGTCCACAAAGCGGAGTAGGATAATAAAACAATTCTTTTATTCTATACAGACAACATGACAACAGACAACTAACTGCCAGTACTCAGTATAGTGTTACATGCTACTGTAACACGCACATGTACCCGAATATACCTAGATAGTGTTCTGAAGCCTGAATGTGGCAAGTGTGTGGATGTGGGATGTGTCTGTGTGTGCATTCCGTATGGGAAACATGTTTGCTGTGGCAATCAGGGTACTACAGTACCTGATGCACATTACATCTTCAACTGATGAGGTTGCCTGCACCCTGTGAGTACAGGTAGAGAAGGGGATGCCAGTAGTAAACAACATAGTGCACTTCTGAAATGTGTACCTGTCATGTATCAACAGCTACTCATGTAGGGTGATAAATAATGGGAATGGCAGGTGGCGTGTGCATGTGTGTGGGTAGCAGGGTGTGTATAAATGCATGTGTGACAGAACAGATACATGTAGCTGAATCTACATAACAGCACAAGATGCACATTGCCATAGTCAATGTTAGCATGTGATGGTGTGCAGCTGGTACACTTTGTTAAGTAGTATGGGTGCAGATAACAATTGAGGACATTCATACAGTTACTGCAGCAGGACTGATGGGATATACACACATTTATACTGCAACACACAACAGTTACCAACATGTTACTACTTATACACATCTATGTAGTCACCCTGTGCATCAGCAACGTGTTTACCTTTACCTGCACCGATGTTGTAGTATGCAGGAGGTGGCACAGTGTCATCATATGCACAGGGTGTGGGTTAGGTATGCGCAAGGCGGCCACTGGTAACACCAATTGACATGTGTGTGTATGTGTGTTTGTGAGGGGCAGCAGTACAGGGTGGACCGTTGTTGGTGCAGTGTGTGTGTGTATGTGTTTGCCTAGGTGTTAGGTTTCTGCATGTGTGTAAGCATGCACACAGTCCCACATAATGGCTGCCATGTACAGGGTTTTGTGGACAGCCACAGACTGCACCTGTCAGGTCATCCAGATCAGTGTCTGTGGAGCGCGGACCACGGTACCTGTGCCTGGCAGGGTGCTACGGGCGTATCCGGTACTAACCCAGACTGGGTACTGTCGCCGGAAGCAGGGGTGTGTTGACTGGACACAGTTCCTGTTGGGACTGTCCAGAGCCCGCGTGCGTGGTCTCCTGGGGCGTCTGGATGACAGCACAGACCCAGCATTGCTGGGGCTGGTGCTGGCACGCGAGCTGGCGAGTGGGCCCGTTGTAGATCGCGGCCACTGCCAGCTGGTGCTCTTGCTGGCATCTGACCCGCGTCGGCGCCGCAAGCGCACACCATCGCCCTGGCCCATGGACATCTGGTTGTGGAGCAGCTGTTCTATGCCCCACAGCGTCTGTCAGCGACATCTGTGAAGTTCACGGATAGCATTCGCAGCATCATGCATGCCGTCTGTCATGGCTATCGACATGCTCTCAGCTCCCTCAGACCCTGTCTGGTGTACCTTTCCATACGTGCCTGTGCCTGCATGACAGTTCTAAACATAGTGGAGGTTGACATACCTCCTTGGGCACGTCGGCCAGAGAGAACCCATGGGCGACTGTCTGCGTGGTACCATTGGAGGCCTCTGCACATGGCTGCCTTGTGAGGATGCATGTGCCACAGGTACCACATTACCCTGATCTATGCCCACTGCTGACTGTCCATCACCTAGGGACAATGGTGATAAAGGATGTCACGGCGGGATGACTGTGCACATTGGCGGGGTTGAAAGCTGTGTACTGTCAATTGGCTGACCAATGGCGGACCCAGACACACCTTCCTGCACCATTACAGACATTTCATCATCATCAGTACCTGGGCCACAAGATTCAGGTTCCCTGCTGCAGGTCACCAGAGCAGCACCAGAACCTATGGGAGGAAAACATGGAACACAGATTACAGTCTCAATACATATTTGAAAGAGATGCACTTCAATACTAATGCACACATTCAGAAATGGACACATGCACTCATGGACACTAACACACATGCACACTTGGGCACAGGCACACTTGCACATGCACACCCACAGTAGCGCGCACATCAGTACCGTGTTACACTTCTCCATTTACTACCTGCCCATTCCAGTTATTGTGTACACAGTCACCAGCATGTCTACTGGACAGTTACACTACTCTCCCTAGTTTTATAAATTGTTTTACAGATACTGTTAAAAGACTCACCAGCATGTATGGCCTGCCTCGTTGCTACATGGGAGGGACCTGGAAGTGTGAAGAGTAATGTCAGTGGGCACATATGTGCCATTTGTTTTACACATGATACAGTACAGTAGTACACTAATTCCCATTTACACATCAGATGCACATCATGTATGTATATATATCATGATGACAGATACATACCACATGCACACCTTATCGTGCATGAAGTAACCAGCGTACAGAACAGTCATATGTATATACGAGGAGTTAACTCTCATCTCACCCTTACCTCTCTTCATACGTCAACTCAAATTGTTCTTCCAAAACCACTGGCTTTGTTCTTCTTGGAGTCAGCCTACCGTCCCTCTCCCTCGCTCTCTTCACCTTTAACCTCTCATTGTGCATAGAAACTAGCTTCTACCCTGTTTCTTTCACCTTGATGTCCTTCTATGCTCTGACCTACTTCTCCCATCCCTCCACCTCCTCTTGACTGTCTTCCTTCTTTTCCTCACTTCCCTTCTTGACTCCTGCCTCTTCCATATCATTGTATCTGTCATACTCCTTCTACTTCTCTACCCTTCTGAGCCCTACCTATTATGTATATGGCTTTTGCCTTATTGCATAACCATTATGCTTTAGGTAGGATTGCTTTGAAACCAACGGTACATTGTGTATGACTCTAAACTGTTTGACTTCCTTACATGTATGTTTATTTAATTAACAGGCTGGTGTACAATTCTATTATGTTGGCTGTCTGTATTGACAACTTGTCTGTCTGCCTTTATTACGTTATGTGTGGAGCTTTTCTCCACAGGCCTCTACTGAAAATGAACTTATATCCAGCTAGACTATCTGGGTCAACAAATGTAAGTAATAACAATAAATGAATATGGCATCTTACCTGCATGCTCGCTGTCTTGCTGCTGTGTGGATCCAACCTCCATCAGGATGCATGATGTTTGCTGTTGTTCTGGGGCTGGATCCACAACACTTAGCAGTAGCCCCTCCTGTCTGGTGAGGGGGGGATGTGTGGCCACCCCCCCACCTGTGGCAGCCTGTTGCCTGCGGATATCTGCAGCACGCTGGCGGACATTCCTTATCAAATCACTGCAGTGATGTCTCACCTGCTCATATGTCCTATCATGCATGCCAACATCATTTATCCTGCTAACGAGGCTTTGCCACAGTGCAGACCTCTCCTGCTGATTCTGGGTGGTGCGTGAGAACAGGATGGCATAGTCACGCACCAGGCTCTGGTGGATCACGTCATCCTCTGCAGCAGAGTACAGGATTTCTTTTAGGTGCCATGTCTATCTGGAAAGGTACACAAACAGGTTATCAGCATAGTATCTCAACAATACATGGTACACATTCTATACAGGGTGTGTTAACTTCTACTTATTACTGATTGGTTAAAACCTGATTACAGTGTAGCTATCATTCTATGTCATTTGTACTAAGTACTTGGCCTTCAGACCAGTTGTTTTACATTAGGGAGGTTGGTGGCAAGCACTGTGGTGGCAGGACACATATCTTTCATCCATTGAAGTTGGGAACTGCTGATTGTGGGCCCAGTGTACAAGTGTATTACTTCTGGTATGGGCAGTTGGCCTTTAGGCCAGTTATTTAACAATAACGAGGTTTGTGGTCTGCACTCATGTGTGACAATAGGCTGTACTCTGCCATTCATAGCTGGGGACATCTGGTATCAGGTTTATAGTGCCTGCATATCTGAGCTGTATCTTACTGACATTGCTACACCTTGTTTGTTGTAGCAAACACTACATGCAGGCCTCCTGCATCTACCTTTGTTTATATGCTTGTTATCTGTTAGCTTGTTATTTCACTGGTATGCTACTTCCACATAGTACACATCTTTGCAACACATCTGTGACTCACTACTGTTATCTGCATTGCTCACTGTGCTTCCATGTTACACATGACAGCAAGTGACTGCTTGTCATTGTTGCATTTACTTCATTGTGACACATTGCGCCGGTTACCTGGCATTTGCTCACTGGCGGCTTTTATATCAGTCAGCAGTTGTAGGTAATGGCCGTACAACCCCCCTCCCCACTGGACCTTGTTTTCAATCATTAGTGATTACAGAGTTCACAATAGTATTCTAGCATGTCAGAGGTCAGTTGTCAGTTCCTCCTCAGTCCAGCTGGTGAGTGTGGTACTCCAGAGACAATGTTAGAACAGATGCATGTACACAGACAACCCCTCCTCCTAACAACAAATTCAAACTCATGTGAGTGATGCAACCATATACCAGACTGGAGGCTAGGCTCTGTCTACTCAATACCGCCATAACCAGTCACGTGGCAAAGGGGATCACTCACTACACTTCCAGTCTCACGTAGACCTAACACAACAGCGGACCTAACACATGATCACACATGATCATACTTGTAGGCTCAGACCACAGCTCTGCCTATGCAGCAGAGACCTCCTATGCAGACATCCAGGCAACCACTACCACATAAACGAACACAAAGCCAATGTGCTGAACACTCACAGCCATTAACAGTTAACAACACACCTCATACACCTGTACTAGGTGCCTCTATCATCAGGCACACTCACATCACGTTCACCAGGCTTAACGAGGTGAGGGTCACGGTGTGCAGCCTGTCAGGCACTATGACCTGCCACATAACACAAACAGTCAGGTAACCCCAAGGCAGGTACAGGTATGACTCAGTCAATGTCCATGCTGCTGTGAATGGCCTGACACATTCCTCCCTGGACTACATGACATGAGACATTACAGAGCTCTCTGAGCACGTGGCCGGGACAGTTTGACCCTGACCTTGAGTAGCATCCTACCCTCACCTAGAACAATGCCACAATATCAAGGCACGATGATCCCTTCCAACAATTGACTGACATACTGGTGTCATTCACAGGTGTGCCAATGCCTGCCATCTTGGGGTGGTATGCTTTGCTAGGGACAGCTTGCACCTGTCACCACCGTCCTATTGACATTTGGCGGAGCCTCCTGCTACACCCATAGTGCCTGTATTAGGCAAGGCTCATAAGGCAAACCCACATCCATTTGTATCACAAAGGATGAGGAAGTAAGAGTGATGCTACTCAACACTGGAGGTCTAGACCCAAGGATGCACGCAAAACCCTACCTAGCATTCTGGACATCGATATCTGTGCAGTAACATGAACCTGTTTCAGGTTTCACAGGAGCACACCAGTACTACCACGTTATAGCTGTTACCATTCTTGTCGTACGACACTTGAACAAGGGAGGGAGTATCAGTATTCAATGCAGATTCCCACGCCTCCACATTGGTGGCACAGTACAACATAGGTGTTAGGCCATTGAGTACAGTAGACGTAGTTGGGGACCTGGGGAAGAAACATGGTAGCGGTCTGTCATTTGTCTACCACATGGCCCAGCGTGGATTGACAGACATGTTATATAGCCCAGCTAATCATGACTGATTCACATGTATGGCAGGGGAGGTCATTGTGCCTCTGTACTCATCCATCATCAGGCCTATAATGCGTACAATGCACCTTTTGGGATGTACCTAACCAGACACCTACAGCAACTGGTACAGGACAACAGTACATCATCAAGGGGATGCAATGGCTCACACAGATGTCATATGCTGCCCAGGTAAAGTGAATCCAGCTGGACTCAGTGGCATACTGCCTGTTCAGGGGCAATCTGTGCATGCCATATACAGCCATGTCCTACCTAGCAGTAATGAGCGTGATGTACCTCAGGCAATCAGAGTCCCATACAGCCACATGCTCAGGAGAGCTGGACCTCAGCACTGACATACATGGACATGCTGGAGGGGCATATTCCTAACCAAGAGGCTCCCTTCACTCTGTAATGAGCTCACACTACTGGTTAGGCAGAGTCCTCATTGACTCTCTTCCATAGGAATCTGGATGAGTGGATGGAGATCATAGTTGTACCCCAGGTATCACTTCTATGTCACTGTTAGACAGAGGCATAGTATACTAAAAGTCGGACAAGGGCATAGCAGCATAACTTGTGATTGGGTGGCAAAAGACAAACACATTCTACTAGGCTTACCAATGCCCTAGGGCAAATAGCCTAGTATGAACCTATGAACTGTTCATTCTCAACTGTTCGAGCTCATTACAGAGTAAAGGGAGCCTCTCAGTTAGGAATTTGCCTCCAGCATGTCCATGTATGTTCTATTCAGTCACTTACCGCTTGCTCAGAGGTGACCTTTGCCCAACATACAAGGCCATGTCAAACCCAGATTTGATGAATATGCTTCACCTAAACAAATCTAGATCCATCAGAGCCACAAGGGCAGGAGACTTAAACCTCGACACGGCTATTAATAGGATATGCTGGAGGGATAGATTCATCACCCAAAGACTCCCTATGCTGTGGAACAAAATCACGGTATATGTGAGGCAGAGCACCTCGCTGGCCTTGTTCAAGAGAAATCTTGACCAATGGATGGGAGATCGCAGATATACCCCAGGGATTACCTCAGTGTCACTGCTCGACAGAGGCACAGCAAAATAATGGGTATGGTTCCCCATACTAAAGGGGTGGCATAAGCCACAAAACGATGGGCTAGGCTTGTAAATGCCCTCGGGCAGATAGCCTAGTATGAACCTATGAACATGTGTGTACTGCTATAGTACTTCTGCCATATGTTGCATGTGTGTGTGTTGTGGGGATGCACAGGTAATGGCCAGATACGTCTGCACAGGTGACACGTGTGACACATTCTGGGTGTTCATCCATACATACTGGATGTGTGCTGCCATCCAACCCTGTGATGTGGACACACATTACTCAGCCTGGATATACATATCTGAACAACACCACAAGCACAATACACTACCTTGCTATGTATGCATGTTATTACACAGTTATTCAGTAGTTATGACAGTGATGCTATCCATGCAGCCCACTGGGCCAGTGGAAGCCACAACACACACCGCCAGCACCTTTGCATATGCTTACCACAGACATCCCACATACTGCATGTACTGTGCACACAGTTATCTAACCCAGAACAACTGCACACCACTTATTAATCCTGTCCAGTGGACTACAGATACAGGCATATTGTATAACAATAGTAGGAGGCTACTGCAGCACAGGGCAGATTCACATGACGGAAGGCATCTGTTGTCTGCAGTGTTAAGATGCTTCACATTCACCAAATGCACAGATATTGCCAACAATGTTGCAGACAGTTTAGGTGCAGGTACCCCCATTGTCCTACACACGTGTTATTAGTTATCCCAGATGACTGTAACCTCCTATCCTCTCACATGTCCAGGTGAGAGCCACCCTCATCATTGCAGAACACATATCATCACTGTTACGAAATGGTATCCTGGATGTGTGCTACATTCACCCCTGGAGGACATAGCACCACATGACAGACTGATATTAATCCCTGGCCATACTACAGGATATGTACCTGAACAGTGCCATACATACACAGTGGTCCCACACCAATGAGGAGGAACCTCTACTGACCCTGGGAACTACTGCATCATATGCACAACTGGCCTTGTGTTCTAAGCTATGGAAGTGTTAGTTATGGCCCACATGTACAACAATATTACATATGTTTATATTTCATGACTATCTACACACAACCTATCTCATGGACATACCTATAGATAGTGAACTATGATACATTTGGAGGTGTCACAGTATACACAGGATTAACCTGCTACTTTGCATTACCTGTGTTTGTGGCAGCTTTTGGTGTGTCACTCGTGCTCCTTGAATTTTGCTGCTGTTGCTGCTGCTGCTGTTTTGCTGCTGGCTGTCTGTATATTTTGTCTTCTCTCTCTGTCTCTCTGTCTCTCTTTCTCATTAGGTTTGTGCAATGACTGTATTGCATGAGTGGAGTGTGGGTACTGAATACTTTTGTAGGTATCTGCATAGGTCCATGTGATGGCCTCTGCACCAATTGTAAGGCAGCATTTGCTAATTGCAAGCAGCTGGGTGTGTACTGATTGCATGTATCACTGTGATTTCAGGACACTGCTATAAAAGGGTATGTGAGATAGGCGTTGCCCTTTCAGATTGTAGGGCGTGGACCATGCTGGTATGCTGTTGACAGTGTTCTGTGAGTGTGAAGGTTAGTACATCTCCCATGCTTCATGCTGTGTTGTAGATTCAGGTTGCTGCATTTATCTTGCCTGTTCCCTGTAGTGAGTGTGTATGCATACTGACACCTACAACTATATGTCATATGTATTGCTATATAAATATATATATATATCTGTGTACATATACATACTTTCATATATGTACATTAGCTGACATTATTGGGTACAAGCTAACAATTAGCAGGGCTGTTTCCGTTAACACTACTCTAGTATGGGAATCCAGTAATTGGGACTATAAAAGTCTGCCTGACATGCTTTGGGTAGTAGACATACTATATTGCCTTTATCTTCATTCCTACTATTACATGTTCCACTTATTTAGCACTATATTCCTGTATGAGAGTCATGGCTTAGTGGTAGGTCATACAGACTAGTGTTACAATGGTCTTGTGGTAGGGCCTACTAGTATGCTCATATTCTGCTTTTGAGTTGAGTATAGGGCCTATCAATCGCAGTGCTGGAGGCACCTTTAAGCAGTTAAAGGGCTTAGTAGGTCTCACAGGAGCCAGGCTGTGTTGCAGATTCTGGTTGCTGCATATATCTTCACTGTTTCCTGTAGTGAGTGTGTATGGCTACTGAGACCTACAACTATATTTCATATGTATTAATATATATTTATATATATGTATGTGTAGATATACATACCTTCACATATGTACATTACCTTACATTATTATGTACAAGCTAACAGGTAGCAGTGCTGTTTCTGCTCACACTGAACTAGTATGGGAATCCAGTAATTTGGCCATTAAAACTCTACCAAACATGCTTTGGATAGTACATCTCCTATATTGCCTTTATACTGATTCCTACTATTACATGTTATATTTATTTTAGCAGTGTGTTCTTCCAAAGCAGGCATGGCTTAGTGGTATGTCAAACAGACTAATGTTACCTAGGTCCTGATTTGAGACTGACAGTGGGAATTTTTACTTTGCAAACTTTCCAACTGAGTACAGGACCTGTCAATCAAAGTGCTGAGGCCACCTGTAAGCAGTTAGAAGGGTAAGTAGGTCACACAGGGGTCAGGCTGTGTTACAGATTCAGGTTGCAGCAATTATGTTAACTTTTTCCTGTAGTGAGTGTGTATGGCTACTGAGACCTACGATTATATTTCATATGTATTAATATATATTTATATATATGTATGTGTAGATATACATACCTTCACATATGTACATTACCTTACATTATTATGTACAAGCTAAGAGGTAGCAGTGCTGTTTCTGTTCACACTGAACTAGTATGGGAATCCAGTAATTTGGCCATTACAACTCTACCTGACATGCTTTGGATAGTACATCTCCTATATTGCCTTTATACTGATTCCTACTATTACATGTTATATTTATTTTAGCAGTGTGTTCTTGTAAAGCAGGCATGGCTTAGTGGTAGGTCATACAGACTAATGTTACCAAGGTCCTGGGTTCGAGACTGACAGTGGGAATTTATTTTTCTTAGCAAACTTTCCAACTGTGTACAGGACCTGTCAATCAAAGTGCCATAAAGGCACTTTTAAGCAAAACCAGGTCTGCGCTCATTTATGCGGAGCTCACATCTTGCACTGGCGGTCAGCTACCACAAGCGCACACCCGCGCTATTTTCTTTGAAAGAAAAGAAAAAGGGGTGACAGGAAAGTGGTGAAAAGGGGTCACAAAGAGGGTAAGACAGTAGGGGAAAGAAGCGTGGGATTTGCAGGAAGGGTGTAGGTAAGGCCCATAGATGCCCATGTCTTTTGCAGCAACAGCTGTATATTTCTATGTATTTTGGTGAGACATTTGAAACCTTCCACCTCTGAGAGAGGTGTCAGGACAACATTAATATTTGTTGTACAGCCAATTGTAATTAACAGTTTAGATGTCCAGCGGACATGTGTGCGACATGGACAGCTATGTATGGGGCGTAAATTAATTGAGGGACAGAGTGCCCTTTTTTTTACAGGTGAGAGTGGTATGATAGGTGAAGGAAGTCAGTAAAGCTGGGAGGTAGGTTGGGTAGGTTAACAGACAAGACAGACAAGGCGCATACAGGGATGGTGTATGACACGTGGGGGTTCCCCAATTGGTGGGGACGGAGGTTGGGATATCCGAGATGCACGAGCCCACAGATGGCAACAGTGGAACTGATATCCCCACCCATAGGCAGTTGCCACTGTTCCTTCACAGCCCAGGGCGGGGCTGTGCTGGGGCTGTGTGGCGGGGCAACGGCCGGGCGTTAGCTGTGCCACACGAGCCTGAAGCTGGCGTGGGGTCCAAGAACAGTGTCTTGGATCTCCCTCGCACCACAGACCGGACACCGTGGAGGGTGAGTGGGCAAACCCTCGGCCACACTTGCAGAGGGGGCGGGCCCCATCCCTGCAGCGCTTCCACCCGAAGGTGGCACAGGGCCACCGGAGGGGGTCCGCCTGGGCACTAGTGTCAGGTGCAGTCGCCAGCTGAGGTGGGAGAGGTGGGTGGCTGGGACCTGCCTTCCCAAGCGTTCTAGGTTTGTGAGTAGTTATGTTAGTTTGGGTTAGTGGCATTTTATTCCATTCAGATTAGTTGTAACAGCATGCATTGGTATTCCCATCAAACAAACACCCAGATATGAACACCATTGAACAAGGGGCATATCAATATCACATGCATTATTTGAACAGCAAAACACAGTCAAACGACATGCAGGGTTGATTAATGGCAACAGGCCATCAGATTTGCAGGTATGAACAGGGCACATGCACGAACAGACATGCATATATGTTTGAAACGGACAAATGTCCATGATTAATGAAATGTTCACATACCATTATTTAGTGGATGTTGTTATATGGAATTATAGGGTTGGGTGGGGATAGAAAGTGATGACACATTCATATGTTACACATTGATTCACATTTATCATAGGTACACAATTAAGTTGAGGCTGATGTTTCAAAATAATCTTTATTTGACTGTCATGCTACACCTGTTACACATACATCACTATCCTACTTATTTTGAATTTGATCAGATACATCATCCTGCTACACTTTGATGACAGGACAGGGGACAACTATGGCTGTTTAGTCTGTCAGATAATCATTCATTCTATCTGCAAATTGTTTACTGTTATCCCCATATACAGATTTTGAGCTAGACATTCAGATTCAAACACACTGAAATCAGTTTGGGATGTTAATTTGTACTTCCCACATGCATTTAGTTCTGTAAAAACACACTGAGGCTTATATATTCAGGGGTTATTACTACTTTATTTATTCATACATGAGCCTTTCTGTCACTCTCAGACATTCTGCAACTTCACAGTTCAGGTTGGTACTTCTAGGCTTTGTTCACATATTAGACCTGTGGTGATTCAAACACTTTCCAACAGCCTCACTTCTGTCATGATTCAGCATTTGAACAGGGGATATATCTCACATGTGACTACCTCAGATTCTGAAGCTGTACTCTTGAGACTACTGCAGGTTACAGTATATTTAATTAATGATGGGACATCTGTATTACAGCACTGTTTAATTCTATCAATTATATTTCCAGTTACACTTGCATACTGATGAACTTGTTGCAGCCATACCTGCAGACTTTCAATTCCTGCTTGCACATTATATTACTTTTAATCAATACACTGCACTGTTCTGATACATGGTACATAATAATATTTATTTACAAGTACTGGGTGGGGTTACTAACCTGCATGGTGGCGCAGCCGCACCAGCCTTCTGGCGTGCATCTCACGATTCGCAGAGCGGACACCTGCAGCTGTAATACAAAGGGAATAATATTGGACTACACATCTCCATGGTATCAGCTGGTTGAAATCCTTACATACATGGGTAAAATGTGACTTACTCAGTAGTGGGGCGTTGGGCATTTGCCGGGCCTCCTGGATCCAACAGTTCAATTGGTCCTGCTTGCGTCTCTTCAGGTCCGCATGGTGGTGACGGACCTGCTCACCAGTGCGTGGAATGCCAGTAGCACTGGTCAGATCACGAGCCAACTGGTCCCACGCCTCTGCCCTATATACTCCCCATGAGACCTGGCCCTGCATGAGTTGGGCCTCGTGATTATGGACAAGGAGCCAGACCATGTATCTGGACTCCTCAACGCTAACGCTGTGCTCGAAAGCAACGTCCCTCACCTACTCCACTCATGCTGACTGCAAGTCTGTTCTACAATCAGTTATGCTGTGTATTCCCGCCTATGGGGCTTATATATGCCGCTTTTCCGCACATTTCTCTGATTGGCCGTTTTGGAATTGTATCTACTTCACTGAAAATGCTTTCTCATGCTCCATTCTGGGTTTTATCCCATATATATGCTATTTCTGCATTTCTAGGTATTGCTGTCATGGCTTGGTGGTTTAGTTCCTTGTCTGTAGTGCATGGTATCCTGGGTTTGAATCTGGCAACTGATTTTTGCTTTTCCTGACAGAAATGAGTTGAGGACCTGTCAATCAAACATGCCAAAAGCACTTTTAAGCACTTTAAACCTGTTCTCTTTCGTTTGCGCGGAGGTAACGCATGCGCACTGGCAGTTAGCCTGTGGAGCGGCGAAAGCGTGTGTCGCTGGGATAAATCTTAATTGGCAAGTGACACACATGTTCAGCTAATTGCACACAGTTTCAGCCTGTTTACCTGCTGGCAGCAGCGGGCACACAGTTTGCAGCTTTTTAAACACTACTCAGCTACGGGCACTCTGTCTCACGGCAGCTTAGCTATCAGTACATTTCTGACTATTTTTCTTCTTATGTTACTTCAAAATGCTCTATTTCATTCCATTTTACAAAAGGGAATACATTTACATTTGTACAATACTGTCAGGGGCTTTTAGTGCTTATTTAAAAAACAAAGGTTGTTGTAGGGGCTCGAACCCTGCCTGCCTACTCTTAGGGCGGCTACTCTACCGCTAAGCTATTATTTCTTGGCTTACTTTGCATATTTAGTTCTTATATCCTTTCCACTGACTGCTAACTGTGATTGCGCTAGTAGCACACCCGCACACAGTAGCAAACATTCTGAGGTTTAACAAAAAAAAGGTTTTAATTTAATTTTATGACATCTCTTCACTTTATACACTGATGGCCAGTCAGGGCATGTGTTGTATAGTGTGTTTATTCACATTTTCATGGCCTTTCTCGTGGCTGTTTACTTTCAGCCATTCTAGTCTTCCGGGCGTGTCCACTTGCAGAGCTTAGCCTACAGACACGCCCCTACTCTCTTACGGACCGTGTAAGAGTTACTAGTGTGATTCAGCATGCCTCATGCACCTCATGCATATGCATGACATGCTGACATCACACAGTTTAACTTCAGCCTCCGTGTAAGAGTTATAACTCTTACACGGAGGCTTCCTGAATCTGGCCCGTTATTTATGTGATCAGATAGACCATAATGCAAAGAAATGTGAATTGAACTATAACAAATCTGGCAGTGCCAGAGATTCATGGCTAGAATGTGAGCTAGAGACACAAGAAAATGTAAATGAAACTAAAAATAAACTGTAAATGAAGTTATACAAGAAAAAAATAGAAGAGGATGTTGTACAGGAAGATACACCACAACAGAAAGATGTAGAAGTTGTTTCTAAAATTAAAGAGAAAGAAAAATAAAAAAGAAGCAAGTGAGGCTAGTGAAGAAGAAACAGAGTGACATATCATAAAAGGTAAGAAAAATTCAACAGGAAAAAGAAATAGAGAAAAAAAAGTTCAAAAACATACTAGTAAGTGAAAATAAGAAAGGTAAGGGATAAACTATCTTTTTAGGGTTTATATCATAATCTCAAAAGTACATAATTCCGAATCACAGTATATCTTACATGGAACATCGAAAGCTGAAAAAAATGAAAGCACAGAATTCTGAAAATGGAAACCCCAGACATACAGGGTTGGCCTTCACAGAGCGACACATCCTCAGTTGGTGAAATATGCAATAATTTGAATAATGCCCCTTTGGATTACTGAGGCATCCATGGCTATGGTGCAATCTCAGAGTTGGTATATATAAGTAGGGAGGTGTGTGGGGGGCATAGCCCCTATGTTGGGGGGTGTGGGGGCAAAGCTCCTCACATAAGGAATAGTTGTAGTGTTTGTGTGTTTTGTGTTGTGTATTGAGAGAATGGTTGTGTGCTGCTTTAGTGGCTGGTGTTGGAATGACTGAAGAGGTTTGGTTTTGTGTGTTAGGGCGAAGTGTCAGGTTGCATGTGTAAATAGATGGCTAAGTGTTGCTGTTTGTAAACTCCTTTTTCAGAATTATGGGCTTTCGGTGTTTTTTGTGTTTGATGTTCCGAGTTCAATGTAATGCGATTCGGGATTTTGTGCATTCAACGTTCCGATATAGACCCATCTTTTTATAACTGTTTTATAAAGTTAAATACCTTATCTTTAAATGTGAATAGTATGAAAAATATTAAGAAGAGAGTTAATATTATATATTGGTGTGCTGCTATAGATGCTTAAATAATAGTATTAGAAGACATTAGAGTGTTAGTATAAGAAAGGTAACAAACAGAGAGGCTTTGAAATCCTTACATACATGGGTAAAATGTGACTTACTCAGTAGTGGGGCGTTGGGCATTTGCCGGGCCTCCTGGATCCAACGGTTCAATTGGTCCTGCTTGCGTCTCTTCAGGTCCGCATGGTGGTGACGGACCTGCTCACCAGTGCGTGGAATGCCAGTAGCACTGGTCAGATCACGAGCCAACTGGTCCCACGCCTCTGCCCTATATACTCCCCATGAGACCTGGCCCTGCATGAGTTGGGCCTCGTGATTATGGACAAGGAGCCAGACCATGTATCTGGACTCCTCAACGCTAACGCTGTGCTCGAAAGCAACGTCCCTCACCTACTCCACTCATGCTGACTGCAAGTCTGTTCTACAATCAGTTATGCTGTGTATTCCCGCCTATGGGGCTTATATATGCCGCTTTTCCGCACATTTCTCTGATTGGCCGTTTTGGAATTGTATCTACTTCACTGAAAATGCTTTCTCATGCTCCATTCTGGGTTTTATCCCATATATATGCTATTTCTGCATTTCTAGGTATTGCTGTCATGGCTTGGTGGTTTAGTTCCTTGTCTGTAGTGCATGGTATCCTGGGTTTGAATCTGGCAACTGATTTTTGCTTTTCCTGACAGAAATGAGTTGAGGACCTGTCAATCAAACATGCCAAAAGCACTTTTAAGCACTTTAAACCTGTTCTGCGCTCGTTTGCGCGGAGGTAACGATGCGCACTGGCAGTTAGCCTGTGGGAGCGGCGCGCAAACGGTGTGCGCTGGGATAAATCTTAATTGGCAAGTGACACACATGTTCAGCTAATTGCACACAGTTTCAGCCTGTTTACCTGCTGCTTGGCAACGGGCACACAGTTTGCAGCTTTTTAAACACTACTCAGCTACGGGCACTCTGTCTCACGGCAGCTTAGCTATCAGTACATTTCTGACTATTTTTCTTCTTATGTTACTTCAAAATGCTCTATTTCATTCCATTTTACAAAAGGGAATACATTTACATTTGTACAATACTGTCAGGGGGCTTTTTAGTGCTTATTTAAAAAAAAAACAAAGGTTGTTGTAGGGGCTCGAACCCTGCCTGCCTACTCTTAGGGCGGCTACTCTACCACTAAGCTATTATTTCTTGGCTTACTTTGCATATTTAGTTCTTATATCCTTTTCCACTGACTGCTAACTGTGATTGCGCTAGTAGCACACCCGCGCACACAGTAGCAAACATTTACGGGGTTTAACAAAAAAAAAAAGGTTTTAATTTAATTTTATGACATCTCTTCACTTTATACACTGATGGCCAGTCAGGGCATGTGTTGTATAGTGTGTTTATTCACATTTTCATGGCCTTTCTCGTGGCTGTTTACTTTCAGCCATTCTAGTCTTCCGGGGGCGTGTCCACTTGCAGAGCTTAGCCTACAGACACGCCCCCTACTCTCTTACACGGACCGTGTAAGAGTTACTAGTGTGATTCAGCATGCCTCATGCACCTCATGCATATGCATGACATGCTGACATCACACAGTTTAACTGCAGCCTCCGTGTAAGAGTTATAACTCTTACACGGAGGCTTCCTGAATCTGGCCCGTTATTTATGTGATCAGATAGACCATAATGCAAAGAAATGTGAATTGAACTATAACAAATCTGGCAGTGCCAGAGATTCATGGCTAGAATGTGAGCTAGAGACACAAGAAAATGTAAATGAAACTAAAAAATAAACTGTAAATGAAGTTATACAAGAAAAAAAATAGAAGAGGATGTTGTACAGGAAGATACACCACAACAGAAAGATGTAGAAGTTGTTTCTAAAATTAAAGAGAAAGAAAAATAAAAAAGAAGCAAGTGAGGCTAGTGAAGAAGAAACAGAGTGACATATCATAAAAGGTAAGAAAAATTCAACAGGAAAAAGAAATAGAGAAAAAAAAGTTCAAAAACATACTAGTAAGTGAAAATAAGAAAGGTAAGGGATAAACTATCTTTTTAGGGTTTATATCATAATCTCAAAAGTACATAATTCCGAATCACAGTATATCTTACATGGAACATCGAAAGCTGAAAAAAATGAAAGCACAGAATTCTGAAAATGGAAACCCCAGACATACAGGGTTGGCCTTCACAGAGCGACACATCCTCAGTTGGTGAGAAATATGCAATAATTTGAATAATGCCCCCTATGGATTACTGAGGCATCCATGGCTATGGTGCAATCTCAGAGTTGGTATATATAAGTAGGGAGGTGTGTGGGGGGCATAGCCCCTATGTTGGGGGGTGTGGGGGCAAAGCTCCTCACATAAGGAATAGTTTGTAGTGTTTGTGTGTTTTGTGTTGTGTATTGAGAGAATGGTTGTGTGCTGCTTTAGTGGCTGGTGTTGGAATGACTGAAGAGGTTTGGTTTTGTGTGTTAGGGCGAAGTGTCAGGTTGCATGTGTAAATAGATGGCTAAGTGTTGCTGTTTGTAAACTCCTTTTTCAGAATTATGGGCTTTCGGTGTTTTTTGTGTTTGATGTTCCGAGTTCAATGTAATGCGATTCGGGATTTTGTGCATTCAACGTTCCGATATAGACCCATCTTTTTATAACTGTTTTATAAAGTTAAATACCTTATCTTTAAATGTGAATAGTATGAAAAATATTAAGAAGAGAGTTAATATTATATATTGGTGTGCTGCTATAGATGCTTAAATAATAGTATTAGAAGACATTAGAGTGTTAGTATAAGAAAGGTAACAAACAGAGAGGCTTTGAAATGGTACTGTTATTTGGAATACAGATAAAGAAACATGTTCAGGCATATGCATAATGTGCAAGGAAAATTTAAAGATATTATATATAACAAGAATAGAAATAGAGGAAATAACTGTAGTTGATCTGATATGGAAAAAAAAACATGCATATAGCTTTATAGCCTTATATGCATATATGGCAAGAAAGAGAGAGAAACAATGTTCGAAAGTATACTTAATTATGTTTGTGTGAATATGGATATAATAATGACAGGTGACTTTAATTGCAACCTATAGAACAAAAAGAAAAATTGTGATGTTAAAATACTTACAGAAACTATGAGGAGTGGAAAATAAACACTGGACTTATAAAAGGAATGAAATTAAGGCATCAATTGGTTCCTTTTTAATATCAGAAAGTTTAAAAATTACTGAAAAAAAATTAAATATACTGTATTTTCTGATCATGTAGCTAGCTGGATAAAGGTTCATGAACATGTGGTGCAGTGGTAGTGTTGTCACTTCACAACAAGAGGTTCTCCAGTTTGATTCTCAGCTGGAGTGCTTTGGATTTTCTCCGGGTACTCTGGTTTCTTCCCACGTTAAAAAGACATACATCTGGAGAGTTTCTCCCTGGGCCTCCACTGAAAATTGGCTTTGTTCTAAGTTGGACATTCCTGGTAAAACAAATGTTAAATAAAATAAATATATTAAAATAGGAAAAGGAGTTAAAAGAATTAGATATAAGAGAAATAATACAGCTGACATTATTATAGAAACAGCATATTAGTATGAAAATTGGACTATTTAGTGGATACAATTTAAAAAGAAATATAAAAAGTATTTTTAAAATGTGAAGAAGAAAAGATAAAAAGAAGAAAAATATAATACAGTGTATTGAGTAAAGAACTTTTTAATGGCTTAGTAGAAAAAGATAAAATATTGCATCAAAAAGAAAGAGAAATATATAAAAGAAATCAATAAAAAATTAATAATTTGTTATATACGCAAGAATATTGCTTATAAGGGAAAAAGAGGAAGTTGCACCATATTTATGTAAAATAATGAAAGAAAGAAAAATAAGAAACTTAAAAAATAAAGAAGGGAAACAAGTTAAAAAGCAAGAAAAAAATATATGAAGTAATTAAGCACTATATAATATGGCAAAAGAGATGTGTGCATAGAACAAATTTATAATGGTCTGAGGTTTAATAAAGAATACAATGGACATATATAGAAAAACTAAATAAATATAAATGAGTTAACTGACATTATGAAAGACATTAATGTACACTCAGCCATGGGAATAGATGGGACTGAATATAATATATATAAAGAAATTGAAGAATGGCAAATAATGGCATTTATACAGGATATGAATGAATGAATAGAAACAGGGATTAAGTACAATGAAATATGTATGGGATTTTAAAAATTCATGTTTAAGAAAGGAGATAAAGATGAGATAAAAAAATGGAGGCCTATAACATTAAATAATACAGATTATAAAATGTTTCATGAGAATAATGCCTAAAAGAATACAATGTAAAATGGAAAGGTTATATGATCAAAATTTGTATGGAAGAAAAGTAAAAGGAAATCAGAAATTGTGATTAATAAGAGAAGTAATTAATGACATTATTAATAATAAAGCAGAAATAAAAGTTAAGATAGGGGATCTAAGTAAGGCATATGATAATATCCAATATGAAGCATTATGGAGAATTTTGCAGGCATAAAATGTAAGTGACAAAATATTACAAATTATTAAATCAATATATGAAAAAAAAATATGTGAAATTAAACATAAATGGGTGAATTGGGGAAGATATGAAAGTAGACCGTGGAATAAAACAAGGATGTCTGGCTAGTAGTGTAATATTTTTATTAGTTATGAATATAATAGTCATGGACAATATAAAATGATGAAGGAGGTACAAATACCAATAATGCATACTTATGCTGATGATATTGTAATAGTTGTTAAAAATAAATTATGGATGAAAGAAACAAATGAAAAATTAAGTTTAATATTAAAAATGGTTTAAGTATAAATAAAGAAAAAAGTAAAGAATTTGATCATGAAGGTATAATAGGAGGTGCAGAATATAATGAAAAAGTGTATAGATATATTGGGGATAGTATTTGGTAGAAGTGAATACAGACATGAGCAACTGGACAAAGTTATTAAAGGAATTAAACATATGATTGTTTTTTGGAAAACACAGATTTTCATATAAAATGAAAGCACATTTGATGAACAATTAGGAAAAATAGCTTATGTGGCAAATATTTACATAATACCAGGGAAGTGTGAAAAATAAATTATGATGATAATACCTTCTTGTTTATGGGTGTCGAGACTGAATTGTGTAGAGAGAGGAACTTGATATATGAAAGAAGAATGGGGGGGCTGAGATTGATAAACCCAATTGTATTTGCAGCATCTTTAAATATGCATAAAGTTTTAAAAGGAGTGTTGAACGACGGTAAAAATTTAATAGAGGCAATACTATATGGTAAATACAAAAAACTTTGGGAAGAAATGTGAATGAAATAAAGAAGCAAAACTGTTATGAATAAAAAATGAAAGAGTTTCATAATAAAATGTTATGGAAACTAGAAAAAATGTAATAGAAAAAATAGAAAAGAATGGTATGTTAATATTATAACATCTGTTTATTTTGTTGATCCATTTAAAGAGTTAGAAATAAGTAATACAAAAGCAATAATGATGAGATATACAAACTATAAAAATGAAACAATGTAATAATTTTTTGTGGAGGCTGTCCATAGGTAAATTACTAGTAAAATCAAATATGGCAAACAAAAGTAAACAGGATAGAATATGCAATATGTGTAAATAATTTAAAATGGCAGCACATGTTTTTTTTTTTAAATGTGAAAGAATTCAAGAGTTATTGAAAGAAGTATGTAACATTTTTAGTTAAAAATTATTTAAAATTTTAAATGTTAAACATGGACATGATAGAATATGGTTATTATGGAACAACATCTCAAGAAAAGGCAAAGAAAATGGGCAGTGTGATTAGGGGAGTTGAGATTAGTTATCAAAAATGAAAGCTGCAGAGTGAGCAGGAGCAGGAGTGATCATTTTTATTAAACATGCCAACTTTTAAAGAGCTTCCATTCATCTTCTACTCTTCTTAATTTCCTTAGTCTTGTTAATAGCAATATTTTATCAGTTTATCAGTCTCATTCCTAAACATCCATTATGTTCTTGATATCATTTACCTTTGCATTCATTCAAAACATATAATTGCAGATCTTAGATTTCAACGTACAATTTATATGCATTTTTATTCTATTTTAATTTATTTTATTTTATTTTACATTTGTTACTGGGAAAGTCCACCTTGGAACAAAGCCAATTTTTAGCTGAAGCCAGGGATATATATATATATATATATATATATATATATACATATATATATATATATATATATATATATATATATATATATATACATATATATATATATATATATATGTTTTTTTTTTTAAGTCATTTTTAATAAATGGTAGTGAAACCATGAGTGTTTGCATATTATATACACATATCTACTGTATCTATATAGACATATATATATATATATATATATATATATATATATATATATATGTGTGTGTGTAAATATGGATATAGATATAAATATAGACATACATATATATATATAATTAAATATCTTTCTTGTATATATTGCTATTGAAAGAGGGAATTAATTTGTAAATATCTAAATAACATTGCGTTGAATATCTTTTTTTTTGGCTTAAAAGCTGACCAGCAGCATGTCTCCAGGTCCTGTCCTCATTCACCATGTCCTGGCATACCTCCCACTGGATAACCCTGACATCTTTCTAATGTCAATGAGGAGACTGAGGATTCTGGTGTGTTGTCACACTGCTAGCAATGTTTTCTTATATTTACCTGTTTACCCTAACTTCTCATTTGCAAACAGACTCCTTTGATGGTGGTGGTGGGGGTGTTGCAGGCATATCATCCCACTTCTATGGCATATCAGTCAATAATCCTACCACTTAGACCTCCACACTCTTCACTCCCCCAGCTTCCACTGGAAATCTAACGCAAATTGTGCATGAGCTCATGCCCTTCCTTCCCAGGATCAGCATGCACATCCACCAATGGCACTACCTCAGGCATCAAAGCCACCAATCAAATCCATACTACCTGTACCATAGTCAGGGCTTTATCCCTCCACCTCACAGTGCTGGCTGCATTTTGTTTTTACTTATTTCTACCTCTTTGTTTCTTTTTTGCCAGTTCTGCTCATAGTGGGCATATCATTCTACGTTCTTAAAAAATAATACTGCTAGAGAGCATTCTTCTCAGTTCATTGTGTTCATTATCCCAAAGCCAAAGTATCTACAAATGGAAGATTTTCATTCAAGAAGAACAACCTGACCTGAAAGAAATTACCAGCCCAGAGTCATTAACTGAAATTACTGCTTTTGGCAGAGACACAAGGTCTGAACAATGATGAGACATGTGGCAGGCCTTTGGATAGAATAAGGTTGTTGAATCATAATGGAATTGTGTATGTGGGACTTTGTGTAGGTGCAAAAAAGGATCTTTAAAGGCTGCACACTTTGCAATGAGCTGAATATTTTTTAAATCAGGTTATATTCCCAGTACTGAATTTTACTTTAATACATAGTTTTGCTGTCTGTGAAAATAAAAGTCCTGACTACTCATAACTGCAAAGTTGTCAACAAGAGTAATTTGTATATTATTAACATATTTAGTCTCTTTCATGATCCAAGTTTAAAATAATATTTTA
This sequence comes from Protopterus annectens, assembly GCF_019279795.1. Lineage (NCBI taxonomy): Eukaryota > Metazoa > Chordata > Ceratodontiformes > Protopteridae > Protopterus > Protopterus annectens. Next base: position 225,258,849 of record NC_056751.1, on the reverse strand, counting down.
TTTGTATAATTTAGCTGATTAGCATCTCCAACAATATCTCATTTGAAGGGAACGGAGCTAACAGCACTGCTAATGAAATTAATAAATTCTAATTTCTGGCAAACAAATGCCAGTAAAAGTCAATGGTTTGCCTGCATATTATAAGCTTGTAGAATAAATGTCTGAAGATCATAAGATTGATACCAAACTCCTGATTGACAGAAAGATTGAAACCCAGCAAAATAGAACTCAACGTCAAGAAATAATGCCAACAGTACTGAATGTATGCATGAAATAAATACAAAACTAAATGAAAATAATGCTTGTCATAAGAGCTGTGCCATCTCTACTTCTTCTTAACTATCTACCTATCAACTTGTGTAGTCTGTGTATATGGTATATGTGCTATAGACACACACACACAGAGACACACACACACACACACACACACACACACACACACACACACACACACACACACACACACACACACACTTAAAATCATTGAAACTCCCTCATGTTAATATTGGTATAGTCAACACATCCAAAATGACATAAACAATGTCAACATGATACTGTGCATATCTTGAGCATAATCTTGGAGCATGTAAAAGTAAAACATCAGTTTTTGCAGGGGGAAGCCCTCTTGCACCCCTACTACCCTATGCCATCTGCTAATTTTATATATATATATATATATATATATATATATATATATATGGGTCCCCTTCAGAATTTCAAAAATTAAAACTTCGAAAACCATATGATGGAAGACCATATGTTCGAAGCTTTAAAATGTCAAAATTCTGAACAGGGATCGGTATATAGCATGGACTGGGAGATTTCCCGAGTTGGTATATTTAAGTTGTGGAGGGGTGCAGGGGGGCTTGCCCCTTGCTATACACAGTTTATTTTTTGTTGTTTGTGTTTTACAGGTCTACTGCACATTTTCAAACATTCAAATTTTCGATCATATAGTCCCGGCCATATGGAATTCGAACATTTGAACGTTCGATCATGTGAAGTAGACCCATATATATATATATATATATATATATATATATATATATATATATATATATATATATATATATATATATATATATATATATTTTTTTTTTTTTTATAGGGTCTATATCAGAGAGAAAAATTACTTTCCTGATTCACTGAATACTCCCAGGGCAAACAGATGCTTGCCCCACAGCACAATTTTGCCCTTTTCTCCACTGTAGTGTGATCCTGAAGTTGGTATATATAGTTAGGGGGGGTGAGGGGGCAAAGGGGTTAGATTTAGCTACATGTGGGTCCGTTGTGTTGCAAGGCAAGTATTTCTTTCCTCTGGGAGTATTCAACAAATTGCAGAAGGGATTTTCACTGAATAAGGGTTGATGAATGCATGTGGAACTGATATAGACCCATATATAAATATAAATATATATATATATATATATATATATATATATATATACTAACTTGGAGATCCACAATCTCTGGGTAAAGGGTATATTCCCCAACTTCAGGAGTTGTTGATCTTGTGCACCTGCTGACCATCTGTTTTGTTGACCAAAGTGTGTCAACAAAACAGAAGATGACATTAGGGAGTTTCACTTATTTTAAGTTCTGCCATATATAAATTATATATGTGTGTGTGTGTGTGTGTGTGTGTGTGTGTGTGTGTGTGTGTGTGTGTGTGTGTGTGTGCCACAAAGATGCTGCTACTCATATAAAATGGGAAAACTATTGCTAATCATCTGTGAGATTTTGAAGATCCATATGTTGAAATTTCTGGACAAGTTTTTTGGACATGAAATCTTTTGGATGGTGCCCTTGTGGCAATTGTGTTTTTATAAATATGTTACAAAAACTAAGTCATTCTCTATACACATTGGGTTTTTGATATTCATGAATTCATTACATGTTCAGCTAAATGGGATAAATTCATTACATGTTCAGCTAAATGGGATATCGATTTAGCTACCTGTAAATGTGGAGCATTTTATGTTGGGGAGATTTCTGGAATGTTTAAACATTTATCCATTCATTTGAGTGACTGGAGATGTCACATGGAATGTAGTACTTTACTGTGACAGCAAAAATATCATAGGGAGGCTACGTTTAGATTTATAGGTATTGATAAATTTAATTCTAGTTCACCCAAAAGAAATGACAAGCATATTAAATAATAAAGGTGGATTATAAATTTGAGTACAATCTGTGGTATAGGTTTAAATGAATTAATATAAGAACTTTAACATGTTGCATAAATATTTCTCAATTTTTATGTATAAAATTCAAACTTTATGTTTTTTTATCACTACTAACTTTTTCTTTATATGAATATATAAGTGGTGTTATGTTTAGGAAAAATACTGCTTCTTATATTACATTTTCTGCAAATAATGGCAAGTAATTTTGTTGTCTGCTGCTTGATGTCACTATGTTTATACGAACAGCTTTTTTATGTTTTATTTGTATGCTGTATTTTTTTTTGTCATTTGATGTCACTATATTTTATAGATTCATAGATTCATTGACTGTTACTAGGCTAACCACCCGGGGGAGGGGGGGGGTCTTTCTATGCTGAGACAAGTTTTCCCAAAAGAATAATGATGTCCTGCATTCAAATAGAACACTAAGGGTTCAGCATATAAAAGCTAGCTCTGTCCATAAGGACATGGGTGCCAGGTCCATTGTAAATTTGCTATTCTTTATGCACTTGTCTAGGTTGTGCTGAAACGCAAAATGTAGCTAGCAAGTACGACTGGTGCAAGGCAACCGCACAACTTCAACAAGTAAAACAAAAAGAAAAACCAGCACCAAGGGACTCCATACTGAAAAAGTGTTTATTCCGTCTTCCAGTTCCACATACACAGACCGGTTTTGGCAAAAAGCCTTCTGCAGTAGTGAATATTCAGTCTCCAAAATTGCTTTATATAGCATCCAAAACACCAATTAAGACATCACTTCCCTAATTACTTCATTGCAAAAATTAAATGCAAAGTCAAACACTGGAAATATATATATATATATATATATATATATATATATATATATATATATATATATATATATACATATATCATGTATACAACAAATATAGGTATAAATATGATCAAATAAACTGAATGTTTTACTAAATTATTTATGAATACATTTCTTCATAACTTGTCATTGAGCCCTGGATGATAAAGCTCCTAATTTAATAATCCATTTCCTTTCCTTACTAGTTAGTATGGAATGCCAACCTTGTTTAGATAATCTATTGCCCTTGACCCGATCAATAATAACAAATATAAAATAAGCTGTTTTGTGGGATTGACAATGTCTGTATAGTGCATTAGTTAGCTTATTGTGTCTTATTTCACTAAGATTTTCAGAAATACAACATCTCAGTTGTCTAGAGGTTTGCCCCACATAAAAAGCAGAGCATTGACATAGGCCTAATATTAGGAAGAAAAGGCCTCATTCCATACTTAAGAAATCTACACAAGGTTTCAGTACCTCGGGGGAAGAATCTTCTATGACTGACACAGAGGGTACATATGTCAGTGAGTCTCCAGACCCCAAGAAAGTACAGACCCAGGCTAGTCCTTTAGGGGTAAAAGACATAGAGGGGGGTGCAAACACAAAGGTAGTAACTTTAGAGAATTTTTTACAATCAATAATGAAGTAGCAACTAATACCTATAACATACATAACATCTCTAAGTATGTTTTATCCAAAGATGAACAGTCCTTACTTAATAAAGGTTTGGGATTTGTACCTAGCTTTTTTGTGGAATAAAATGTTCTTGTGTCGGACTTGATTGCTTTTTGTAGAAAGTTGAATTTAAAATTGCTTTTTGGCACAACAGAGTCTTCTTCTAGTTCTTCTGAATTTCGTTTTCACAAATCAAAATTCATGCCACCAATGAACAAGCATGTAGCAATTTTTCAGGATGATGTTTTGAATGATCTACAGTTTAACTATAACTTATCTCAAAGGTTTAGACATAAGCTTTCAAAGGGGGAACAACAGGCTCTTAAGGATTTATATGCCAACATTGATATTGTCATCCTTCCGACAGATAAAGGTGGGGCGGTGGTAATTATGGATGCCAGTTATTATTGGAAAGAGGGAAATGGACAATTGTCTAACCCTCAGCATTATAGGAAAATGCCAACTGCCCCACACTAAAATTTAAAAAGGAAATGGATGCATTTCTATAACTAGCAGTAGACGAGGGCATTATTAGTATACAGGTTAAGCAGCAGCTCATGGTCAGTGATCTGGCCCAACAGTACCTTTATCTTTTGCCTAAAATTCAAACGAATTTGAGTCAGCCTCCAGGTAAGCCTATTGTTTCAGGGAGAGGGTCCTTAACTGAACCCATCTCCGCATTTTTGACTCAGTATTTACACCCTTTATTACCATATGTTAGGGCAAGGATAAAGGACACTACAGAGTTTCTACAAATTATTTCAGATTCTCAATTAGAACCTCACTGGCTCATGTGCATGCTGGATGTTAAATCCCTTTACACCAGTATCCCTCACTGGGCAGGATTACAAGCTTTGGATTATTGGCTTAACAAAGCCAATTTGTATCCGCCAGGTTTTAATACCCTCATCACTTGTTTGACAGAACATATTCTAACAAAAAATGTCTTCTTTTTCAAGGGAGAATGTTATTGGCAACAACAGGGAACAGCTATGGGGGCTTAATTGACCCCATATATGCAGACCTCTTTATGGGGTATATAGAAGATCAAATCATTTATGATGAAATGCATAACATTTTCCTTTCTGAAATAGACATATGGAGGCGTTTTTTGGATGATTGTTGGCTTGTATGGCATGGGGGTGTTGACTATCTTTTGGAGTTTCTGGAATACATAAATGGAAACAAGTGGGGGATTGAATTTACTGCTACCTATAAGATCAAGGAGATTAATTTTTTGGATGTCAAGATTTTGCGACAACCAGATGATACATTGAGCAGTTCAGTCTATAGAAAATATCCACAGTATAACAACTTATTATATGCATCTAGTCTTCACCCCAGGCATACAATCAATAACATTCCAAAATACCACTTTTTAAGAATGAAAAGAATATGTTCTATAGACAGTGAATTTTTGGAAGTTAAGCAGGATCTTACAGGCAGATTCCTAATGAGGGGTTATAGGGCACTGGATGTACATCGAGCCAGTGAATGGGCTACTAATTGTAATAGATTGAATTTACTTGAGTACAAGAATAAGAGCAAAAGGGGCGAATCACAGACCATGAGGTTGTTTATCACATTTGGTAATAACATTAATTTGTTACAAAATACAGTTAACAAATTTTGGAATATCCTTAAAGCTAATGAAGAATTGAGTCCCCATCTGCTGGCTAGATGCCTATTCTCTTTCAGGAGGGGCAAAACTTTGAATTCTTATTTTGCCCATTATAAAAGGACCCTTCAAAACCATTCAAATTCCAACCAACTCACTATTTTGGGGGATCAGCTTGTGGGCTCTCATCCCTGTGGACATTGCAGCTTTTCTAGATATATGTTCAAAACTACAGTTTTTAGTAGTAAGAATACTGGTCAACTATTTGATATTCACTTTTTTGATAATTGTAGTTCTGACTGGTTAGTGTATTTGGCTATGTGTCAATGCTCTGCTTTTTATGTGGGGCAAACCTCTAGACAGCTGAGATGTCATATTTCTGAACATCTTAGTGAAGTAAGACACAATAAGCTAACTAATGCACTATACAGACATTGTCAATCCCACAAAACAGCTTATTTTATATTTGTTATTATTGATCGGGTCAAGGGCAATAGATTATCTAAACAAGGTTGGCATTCCATACTAACTAGTAAGGAAAGGAAATGGATTATTAAATTAGGAGCTTTATCATCCAGGGCTCAATGACAAGTTATGAAAAAATGTATTCATAAATAATTTAGTAAAACATTCAGTTTATTTGATCATATCTATGTCTATATTTCCTGTATACATGATATGTAATAAGTAATAAGGGAAGTGATGTCATAATTGGTGTTTTTGATGCTATAAGTCAGTAGGTAAGCTACTCTACAAACACTCTGTGGCCCAAGCCTGGAACAAACTACCCCTTGACATTCGCTCAATCTCTCACACAACACTATTTAAAAGAAAACTAAGGAATCATTTACTCAATTCCAGAATTTGCCCCTGCTATGACCCTACATAATTCTCTCATCCCCCCACATTGGAATCACTCCATCTATCCTTGTCATACTTCTGAACTCTATCCCCACTAGTACAGATACATAGCATCATAAAAAAAAAAAAAAACAAAAAAAAAACTTTGTGCTGTCATTTAACTATTGTTAATGTTGTTTTGTTTATTGTTTTACTACTGTAATGACTAGTTTTATTTCTATTGTTTGCTGTGCGTGTATACTACTGTAGTATTTTTTTATTGTACTATCTGGAGCTTTTCTCCTTGGGTCTCCACTGAAAATGGGACAAAATCCCAGTTGGACAAACCCGGACAACAAATGTCAATAAAGACCCAGCCACAGCACCATGACTGCCCTCCTTTCCTTCCTGGAAACAGTAAATACTGCCCGAGACTCCGGCTCTGTTGTATCCACTCTCCTTCTTGACCTTTCTAAAGCCTTCGACACCATATCTCACAGCCTTCTCCTTACAAGCTATCTAACCTTAACCTATCCCCTGCCACTATCAATTAGCTCACCAACTATCTCTCCCATAGGCAACAAGCTGTCAAATGGAAAACAGCCATCTCCTCCTTTCTAAATACACCCACTGGTGTCCCCCAAGGTTCCATCTTGGGTACTCTCCTCTTCAATATATTCATAAATGACTTCTCCCACTCAATTCTCCACGCCAAACTTGTTCAATATGCAGATGACTCTACAATCATCTGCACAGCCACATCCATTCCCACTCTCTTAAACTTAACCCAAGAGGCCTTCTCTACCACAGAACAATGGATGAAAAACAATCATCTAGCACTCAATGCATCTAAAACCAAGCTTATGGTATTCACCCCCTCTAAAAACACAACCATTAACAAAAATCTACTCTCTATCATCAGCCAAAACAACACCCCTCTTTAACTAGTATCTGAAAGCAAACTCTTAGGGGTCCTGACAGATGACCATTTCAAATTCAATAGCCGCCTACTACTAAACATAAAGAAAACCCATTATAAACTTGGCATGCTTTACCGTCATAATAAATTCCTCTCCACATCTACTAAACATACTCTTGCTACAACATTCCTCATTCCTTCACTTCTATATGGGGCTCCTCTTCTAACAAACCTTCAATCATCCCTTAAAACAAAACTGTCCTCATGTTATAATAAAATTGCCAAATTCGCCACTGGCCACAAAGCATCTACCCACCACTGTCTATCTCTCCACAAACTAAACTGGCTTGAGCTTCCTAACTATCTCACCTTTACTCAGCTCTGCTTTGCCCACAAACTCATATTCCATCCATCTCTCTGTCCCTCACTCAGCTCCACCTTTAAAATGCACATGCCACAAAGAGCCCTAAGATCTAATAACCAATATCTGATAGAACTGTACAAACCTCTTCACTCGCCAGGGAAAAATCTGCTGTCCTTTTCCCTGGCACGCAATTGGAACTCCCTTTCCCCCTCCATCCGTACCACTGCTAACCTTCCAGCTTTAAAAAAACCTCTCCACTCACACTTAACATCTTCCTGGAAATGCTCCTGCTCTCATCCCTCCTACACTCACACTTAACATCTTCCTGGGAATGCTCCTGCTCTCATCCCTCCTACACACACACTTAACATCTTCCTGGGAATGCTCCTGCTCTCATCCCTCCTACACTCACACTTAACATCTTCCTGGGAATGCTCCTGCTCTCATCCCTCCTACACTCACACTTAACATCTTCCTGGGAATGCTCCTGCTCTCATCCCTCCTACACTCACACTTAACATCTTCCTGGGAATGCTCCTGCTCTCATCCCTCCTACACTCACACTTACCTTCCTGGGAATGCTCCTGCTCTCATCCCTCCTACACTCACATTTAACATCTTCCTGGGAATGCTCCTGCTCTCATCCCTCCTACACTCACACTTAACATCTTCCTGGGAATGCTCCTGCTCTCATCCCTCCTACACACACACTTAACATCTTCCTGGGAATGCTCCTGCTCTCATCCCTCCTACACTCACACTTAACATCTTCCTGGGAATGCTCCTGCTCTCATCCCTCCTACACTCACACTTAACATCTTCCTGGGAATGCTCCTGCTCTCATCCCTCCTACACTCACACTTAACACCTTCCTGGGAATGCTCCTGCTCTCATCCCTCCTACACTCAAACTTAACATCTTCCTGGGAATGCTCCTGCTCTCATCCCTCCTACACTCACACTTAACATCTTCCTGGGAATGCTCCTGCTCTCATCCCTCCTACACTCACACTTAACATCTTCCTGGGAATGCTCCTGCTCTCATCCCTCCTACACACACACTTAACATCTTCCTGGGAATGCTCCTGCTCTCATCCCTCCTACACTCACACTTAACATCTTCCTGGGAATGCTCCTGCTCTCATCCCTCCTACACTCACACTTAACATCTTCCTGGGAATGCTCCTGCTCTTATCCCTCCTACACTCACACTTAACATCTTCCTGGGAATGCTCCTGCTCTCATCCCTCCTACACTCACACTTAACATCTTCCTGGGAATGCTCCTGCTCTCATCCCTCCTACACTCACACTTAACATCTTCCTGGGAATGCTCCTGCTCTCATCCCTCCTACACACACACTTAACATCTTCCTGGGAATGCTCCTGCTCTCATCCCCCCTACACTCACACTTAACATCTTCCTGGTAATGCTACTGCTCTCATCCCTCCTACACTCACACTTAACATCTTCCTGGGAATGCTCCTGCTCTCATCCCTCCTAGTCTAGCCTGCCCCCTACAGGCAACACATCATATACACCAGAAACTATAAATTAGCTAAAGCAATAACACCCCAATAATTCTTAAACTCTAGTATTCCATTCTAAATACTACATATTTTCTACAACAATGAAATGCTAGTCTTATATAGCATAATTAAAGATTCTTTGCTTGTAATCACCTGTTCCTCTGTTTTTTGTCTTGAACACACATTTCCCTTTTTTGTCAACCGCTGTTAAAAGTTCAGGAGCTTTTCTCCCCAGGACTCCATTGAAAACGGGTACTTCGGGCCCAATGGACAATCCTGGTAAATCAACTATAAATAAATAAATAAATAAATAAATAAATAAATAAATAAATAAATATAAAGCAACTTTGGAGACTGAATATTGACCACTGAAGAAGGCTTTTTGCCAAAACCGGTCCGTGTATGTGGAATTGGAAGATGGAATAAACCCTTTTTCAGTATGGAGTCCCTTGGTGCTGGCTTTTCTTTTTGTTTTATATGCTGAAACTAGGTAATAGATAAACTCCGCTTCACATGGATGGGAAGCCTGGTCCATAGTAGGGACAGTCTCTGGCACACATATCTTTCTCTCCAGCATGTACTGTTTAAATCACAGACAAAATTCAGGTCCCTAGACTTTGTATTTCTGGTACTCTTTGAATTATGAATATGTAGGAGATTCGTAAGTGTGAGGTTTGTGGATGTCTTGTAAACCAGGTATTGATCACCTCTCAGCAATCTATAGGAGACTGAGTAGAGGGATAGTGCTTTAAGCCACAAGGATAAGGCAGGTTTTTATGCATTGTATTCTTTTTTTAATGAACTTTTGAGTTCACTCTAGTTGCTGCATATGCCTGGTCAGGTACATATTAAAGGAAGCATTGTATTCTATGATTAGTCTGATAAGGGTGGAGTGCAGTGGGATAATGACCTCTTTGGACCTAGATGTCATGTCTTTACTTGTAAGTTGTGCAACATAAAAGAATTTCCTCACCACTCTGGCCATGTGGTGGTTGAAGGTAAGGCTACTTTCTATGTGCGTACCCAGATCTCTGACTACTGGGTCACCACATAGGGGTGTATTATCAAGATGGTAATTAGCTGGGATGGTTGATTTCCCAAAGAGTACAATTATGCATTTCTTAGCATTGGGTTTAAGACCATGGCTTTAGCACTATTTGTTAGTCATAGACCTTCTTGTAGAATGCTAGTGTCTGCAGTGAGTTGATGATAACCCCCGACTTGAAATCATCTGCAAACCTAGTCAGCCATAAACCTTCAGCAATTGCTTCCATTTCAGAGAAATAGATGCCAGAAAGGAGCAGTCCCGGTACTAAGCCCTGGGGGACTCCGCTAATGATTGGCCTCTTGGTGGAGGTGGTCTTACCTATTTTGACCTCCTGGGTTCTTATCCATGAGCCAGTTGGCTATGCAGTGGGTGATAAAGAAGTTTTATACCTAAATCGGTGAGCTTGTCAATAATGCTTGAGTGGGGTAGTGCATCAAAAGCCTTGGCCAGGTCAAGGTAAGCAGTGTGCATAGTCTTACCTTCATCCAATGCTTTGGTGACCCTCTCAAAAAAGTCCATCAGATTTAATAAGCATGGCCTTCCTGTAATAAAGCTGATCTGTGATGGGCCCAGCATTTGCAGGTTACCTATGTCCTAATGTATCATGTCCATGATGATTCTTTCCATGGCCTTACATATGAGGCTGGTAAGAATGAGGGGCCTGTTGTTACTTGGATCAGTGGTTGGACTTCCTTTGTGCAGGAGAATGAATGTAGCCATCTTCCATTACTTGGGCACAAAACCTGACTGAAGACTCTAGTCGAAAAGTGATTCAAGTGGACCAGAGAGGTCAGGTTTCATGCTTATTACTAAAAATCCAGGGATGTTATCAGGGCCTATAAATGCAGTGTTTTTGGCTTTGGAAAGTGCATGAATGACTTGTTCTCTAGTAATGGTTGTGGGGATTGTGTTATGTGGCATTCCCTTTGGACTGTGGGAGGGTGAGAAATTTGAGGTGAATCTGTCAGCCAAAAGATTGGCAATGTCCACCATTTCAGTGTGGGTGATGCCATTCAGAATAAGTTCTGCACACTGTTGTATATTTCTCCT